>NC_084983.1:3218472-3387090 GCF_963691925.1 Scomber scombrus
CTTGGTATGGTTATTTATCCCCTCAGTTATTAAATGCTGCTTCAAGTTTAATTTACTTTGCTGCTTTTAATCAGATTATCATCTTAATGTTTCTATTTCTAGACATGCAGACAGTTTTTAAGAAAATATTATTGTCCACTAGCTCGCTGATGGCTCTGTATACCCATCCATGGGTCTCTGCACTTATACCTAGTGTTAAATGTGTTTTCTTTATTTGAATTGTGCCTGTGTTTGGATATAAATATCCCAATTAGCTGAGCAGGGCTGCAGACTTGTCAAGAAACTTGAGAAAGGATGCAATGGCACGTACAGACATAACTTCTTTTCTTAGTATTATACACGATACTCAGTGCAAATTGTTACTTATGAATGAGGATGTTTGGTACAAAACTAAATGATGAACATAATATATGATGAAAAACAATTACAGTGTAGAGCCTTATAGTCTGTGAAGTAGTGTTTAACCACAAGTCAAAGATCTTTGGATGTTTTTTCATGTGATTTTGGTGAGATTGAGTCCATTTCTTGTTATGTTTAAAGTCATATCTAATGAGTTCTTGTGAGCAGATGATTAATAAAAAAAAAAAAAAACATGATTCTTCGGTATCTTATGAGTCTATTTGGTACGGTGGCTGGGAAGTGCCATTACAAAGTGTGAAACACTTTTACAATCTTCACGGACAGGGAATGTATCAAATATCGGAAGTGATAAAGTGAGTATTGGGTACATTCCCTTTCTGTGAAGATTGTGTCATTTGGAAATGTGTTTCAGGACTGGTAAAAGTGTTCCGCCACTTGTAAATATGTCTCAAGGCTTGTAAACGTGTTTTCCATCTTGTCAATTTGTTCTTTAAAATGTTAACATGTTTTGTCCTTGGTTAAAGTGTTTTGCTTGTGTTATTTTGTTGTATGATATGTAAAAATGTTTTCCAAAATGTAAATTTGTCTCAAGCTTTGTAAAAGTGTGTTGTGAACTTCCCAGCCACTGTAATTTGTGTTGGGCAATAACACATATTTTGAGTATTTACTGTATATACTAAAGCACCTGTTGCCATGCTGTCTGACATACAGTGTATTACTCTGTGTGACATGCTGAGTGCATTAATGTGTATGACAGGTCTGTCATAAAGGGCACACTTTGCTTTCTGAGCAGTTGAAGACGCCCACCGACTACACAGAGACCTTAAGAGTAGGAGTCATTTCCAGCTTATTATCATGCTACAGTTGACATTTTTAAGATGGCTTTGTAATGAGTCTGACAAGCATCTAGTGATGTGCGGTGGCATCCCATCAATGACACTGAAATACAAATGGCTGGCAGTGTTGACATACAAAATACCTTAAGTGAAAAAAGAAAAAAAAAGAAATTTAGTGCTTGTTTTTTTTATGCATTTGTTTTTTTCCTGGCTGGGTTCATGCCACCTGAGAGTTTCAACCTCAGCTCGGCACAAAAGTTCAAATCCATTGTAAATCTTCTACATTGCAGGGGAGGAGTTTGAGCAACACATTAATCACTGACTGAAAAAACCATAGAATTTACCGGAGGCGCTTGGCTTAAAAGTCGCCGTCATCTGGTAACAACCACGGTTCAAGTGCAGGTCTGACAAATATGAGAGAACAGGCAAAACCAGTCTCTGAATGTGTGATTGATGGAATAAAACACTTTTAATTTGTTAACATATGTGATTAAAAAGTAATAATGGCTCACTTTTCATGATATCCTTTTGGACCATTTTACTTGCTAGCCTACATCTGGGTCAGTGACAAATATGTGTTGGCAAGATGAGTAATTAAAAAATATCCTAAAAAAATTGTTTTAAAAGCAGCATCAGGTTTGTTAAAATGTACATTTTGTATTTTTGTTGGTTTTTTTTAACCAAAAGTAAGACCGAATGCTCCTCAACATGTCAAATGGTGTAACCACCACATTTGATCCACCTACAGTGTATTTAAGTGGACCTATAATTACCTCATTATTTACAACAATTGTATTCCATTACCTTTATTTAATATAAAAAGTTATAATGTAAGATCATGGCAAACTAGTTGATATGGTGTTTTATTGAGAATTTACTGTTTTTAAGCAAGTTGAATTATTTGGTACAAAGTTTTTATGGTTACACCACTTAGACATTTTTACCATAATCCTCTAATATATTCTCTCAAAATGGATTAAAAGCAGAAATTTGATGCTGGGTCCCCCCTTTAAATTTGACTAAACCACATGGACACAAAAACAACGTCATTGACCCTTATATAAATATCTGTATGAAGATTATGGATGATGGATTTCTATACCTTCAGCATACAGCAAAGTAATATGTCTCTCATTGGTCTGCTATTGGAAGCATGCACTGAAAAAAAAGAACTGTGATTGTGAGTAGCTTGGATAGTTTGTTCTGCTTCTATTTTCCCTTTAATAATTTCATTACATTCTCCTGCCACTGTATGAGGTGACACTCTAATGAAGCTAATGAACTGGACTGCAGAGGCTTGTGCACACCTTTAGTTTCTTGTAGACAGGTGCATGGGAGGAAGTGTCCATAAGCAAGAGAAGAGAGATTTTCACACACTGTTCTAGCTTCCTAATTAGCTGAATACAAACCTGTGAAACATCCTTCATTCATACCAACAAATCTATAAAATGAACAAACAACAGCGCTGGAAAAACTACCACCATTTTTCTCCAGCTCCTCCGCAGCTCCACTTTGAATAAGCCCTAAAGGTCCCTCAAGGAGCTTTCTCTTTTTTACACAGCGCTCGATTCCATGCCTCTCGGCACTCTCATACCCCCCCCCCCCCCCCCCCCCCCCCAACCCCCCTTCCTTGTCTGGTGAGCAAATGTAAAAGTAAAGTAAAGTGGCACTGGCTTTCCTCCTCAGCCCTCTTCATGGGCTGTCAGGGTTAAACCTCAGCTACCTTAAGGGGGAAATGTGAGATGATATGTAAGGGTCAAGTCCAAAACACTCGAAGAGGTCGGGGAGAGATGGGCAAGAAACATTCCACAAGGCTAGGTTACATCTAGGAAAGAGAAAGAAAGAGAGAGAGGGAGAGAGGGATACCTGGGCCTAGAGGGACTGTGTCAGTGAGACTTATCACTACTGAGTAAACCTACCTTGACAGCCTACGTAAACAGTAGGAAAATAAAGAGAACATATATCAACCAGGCTCAAACACTAAGGGACTGTATCAGGTGGCAGCTGCTATGAAACTTTTAGCGCTTTTAGCACTGATTCCTGTTCCTGCTCTCCTCTTTTTATTGGTTGCATCATATAAACAAGGCCCTGTCTGATTGGTTGTCCTTTTAACCCTTTATCTGGCAAATAACTGTTTGGTATCTTCTGTAAAGATCTAAAATAGCCTCTCCGTGCCTCTCTGTGAGGTTGTAGAACCATGTGGATTTTTTATATATAGACTTTTCGGAAAATGTTTTACCTTAGACCAGCGAGGAAGCATATAGTAACTTCATTGATCTTGATTTGCAACATAAAAATGACACAAAAGCAAAGAAGTCATGTAATATCCCCCCAATAACTTTTACACTTTCAAGTATTTCAGTGAGTGCTCTATAAAGGGTTAAAGGTCAAATCAATATAAAATAATATCAAATAAAGGTCAGAATCATTACATGTAAAGGATGCTTTTTCTTCTATAAATACTTGTTTTTTCGGTGACACAGGATGCAAGTGTGATTGTGGGAACGGTATGGCAACGGGAGAGCGGTGAGTCACACAGAGGCAGACAAAAATGTGCAACCATTCAGACCTCAGATAGAGAGAGAGAGAGGCACACATGCACACACACACACACACACACACACGCACACACACGCACACACACACACACACGCAGTCTTCATCACTGCCTCTCTTCAGCCTCTTCCCTCTCCATCAGCAATTCGTTTTCTTCTCCTTCAACCATTGTCAGAGATGGCTTTATCCCGTGTGAATGCAAGGACATTGCTTTGGCTGTAGGCTAGGCAGCGCTGCTCTAGAAGAAAAAAAACAACAAAAAAAGACCCCTCCCGGATGATTTCGGCTTTCTCCCTCCTGATGGGGGTAGAAATCAAAATCCCTTGTTCGCTGAAAATTATTGCTGGATTACCTTTGTCCCTCTGCAACAGTGCTGTCACACTAAACCTACCCAACCTGGATTTATGACCCGCGCCAGTGTACCGCGCGCCAGTGACGCAGAAGGCGTTAAAAGATTGGGGGGGGGGTTACACATGTATAGGTGTTTGTTGTTTTCATTATATACATCCATCTGAGAGTGTAAGAGAGCGCATATCCCCTCCTTTCTCCCCTTTCTTCATCCCCATCATCTCTTTCTGCCTTTGTCTCCCACGCTTTCTAATGATGACAGGAGTGGCCGGTGCTCCCGGAGAGCCAGGTTTCCCACTTTAATGTCTCCTTGCCTTACTTCCTTTGCTCCCAGCTCAGGTTTCTCTCCAACCCCTGCCCTCTGATTTACAACGTCCCCGGTGGCTGATGGGGATGAGAGAGAGAGGGAGGGAGAGAGAGAGAGAGAGAGAGTCTGAAGCGGGGAGAAAGGGGGGGATTCATTGTTCTCCTTCTCCCACCACTGTCTCTCTTTATTTATGATATCTCCAGCATGACCAGGGACATGGTGTGACCCCGGGGGAAAAAGCGCATAAACCCCCCCCCCTCTCCCTTCTCCACACACACACACACACTGGTGACGGTGACTCCCAGTGTGGACTTAACTGAGTGGCTTTATGGCTGATCACAAGACAATAGCCCCCCTGCCCATCACTGTGAGGGAGTCAGCTGGGTTGAAGTTTGGGTGAATGAGAGCTATCACAGGATCGCACGCAAGGTTGGAACATTAAGGCTGAATGGTGGTAATATTTGTGAGTGCAGGAGGGGGGGGGGGGCAGTGGGAGGTTTAAAGCATTAAGTGTAACAATGAGTGTTGCTGGCATCATCTGACATCATCCCTCGGGGAGGTGTCACATGTTTTTGTATTGTTGTCCGGTGTCGTTGATGGAAAACAGCAACCCTGATGCTTCTATAATACACACTGGTCTATTTAACCTAGAGCTGCATTTAGCATTAAACATTTAACCCTTACATACTGTTCATATTTGGTATTTGGCCCTATCCCCTCAATAAACTAAAAATCATTCATGAATACCTTATCAATCAATAATCCATTGGTGAGTTTTTCTTAATGATGCTTTCAGAGTGCAGAGAGAGTTTATTCTTCAGTTTTTACACTTTTTGTTGATGGAGAAAAAACTGATTTATAATGATACTGTATGTAGGTCCAATGTTACATTACACAGGAGAACATAATGATTTCAATTCATTATATTAAATGTGAATAAACAATATTTTGGATGGTGGTTTTTGAATGTTTTGAATAAATATGAGGCAAACGCTCAACAAAACTGCAAATCAGCTGCACAAACATGTTTTTAAAAAGTTGAAATATTTCCATTTTTGTATAATCTGGGTCACATTAGGAAAAGTTCTCAAACTTCCAGCTAAAAGAAAAGTTTTTAAGCTATGTTTTCTTCTCTCAACTGTAAAACTGGGTCAAATGAACTCTAAACAGTATGTACGGGTTAACAGTTTCTAAAGGCCAGCATTGCAAGAATTGGGTTACACTTGCCTTGTAGCTAAACTTTAAGTATTTTAAAGGTTTGTGAGTTTGTTTTGGGTATATATCCTGCTAAAAATGGATGTCATCATCATCATCATCAACAGGTTGGCTTACTGTAAGTAAACCTATGATTTAAAAGCATAAGTTAATTTACACCAATCTGTATTCAACAAACAACATTTTTGTAGCAATTGTTCTGTTAACAGAGCTCTCATTGGTTCGCTTTATTTCACAACCTAACAGCTATTTATTTGATTGGCTGCAAAATCTGACAGGAGGGATTCTACTTCTAATCCAGTCAAGTTTTAAGTAGAACTGATCAGTTTTATGCTCACTCGCTCATTCAGCACCTTTTTAAGGATGATTTCAAGGACTAGTGTGTAAGATTTAGTGGCATCTAGTGGAACGGTCTTGGCAGAAATGGTAAATAATATTCTAAAGTGTTTTAATTAGTGTATAATCACCTGATAATAAGAATGGTTGAGTTTTTGTTCCTCTTCCACAGAGGGAGCCATGTTGTTCTGCCATGTTTCTACAGTAGCCCAGAACAGACAAACTAAACACTGGCTCTAAATGTTTTTGTTTTTTTCCCCACATTTTTTGGTGAGTTTTGTAGCCTCTGTAGGTTCTTACACACTTGGAATGGGAAAGTGAGGGGAGGGGTATTCAGTCGGTTGCAATGTGCAACTTTACTGCAACATGCCAATAAATCCCACACACTGGTACTTTAAGTCCATTTTTATTCAGTGTTTGGTTGTAAAAGAAAATAAGAGTTGACAGGAGTAGTTGATTTATGGGGGTGAAAAAAGCTTAACACTTGTCACGAACAGCTGCCTTTTGATAGGTGAGCATACACTGCACTGCAGCGCTGAGTCAGCAACTCATGTTAAGACATGAGTCTACAAAGAGCTCACACAGGTAATGACCTATTTGCAGTTGTTAAACAGACAGTGTAGTAGTGGGCTGTCTGAGCACTAAGTGGTCCGCACACCTGTTTGGCCGAGCTTTAGAGCAGGTGGACAGGCCAAAGAGCAAAAGGAAGGCTCGACCGTGTCAGGAAGCGGCTCGTCGAGGTGTGCGGTTGTTGTGTGTGGAAGAGCGGCTGAGAATAGCGTCCTCAAAACACACACACACACACACACACACACACAACAACAACTGATATGAATCAACCTTACAGCTGTTCATGCAACTGTTGTTGAACGTTATTTACACTCCATTACCTCTTCCTGAGTCCTGTGGCTATGGTCATGACAGTGTATACACATTGAGTCTGTGTTCCAGAGAGCAGACAGGCTTCATTGCTGCAGCAGGCAGACATTTATCATGTATCCAAACCAATCCACATGCATATTTAAAGCTCATATGGAAGCTTCTCTAGCTTTATTTTAGCTTAATTGCATTATTAAAAATATAATTGGGTTAGAATTTCATTTAAACACATTCGCCGTGCTCCAACATAGCCAGCCTGGGTGTAAAGAGGGCTGACCTTCCCATAAAAAAATATACATCCAGTTCCTTTATTGGGTCTGGTTAACATTTATGAGGAAGGACGCATGCTGAGTTTGAAAATTTGCATGGCGGATTTCATAAATTGGACTTCTGAGGGAGTGAAAACATACAGAGCAGATCATTTAGGAAACAAAATGAATGCAGAGAAGTCTGAGGATGGATATACAGTGAGATAAGAATTCTGTTGAGGACCCTCTAATTAAATCTCGCCTCATTATGATGCATACCCTCAAACGAGTTCAAAACGAAGAAGTTTTACATAGGAGCGATTACGAGATGAGCTCAAGATATAAATTATCTTTTTTTTTTTAAAACGCATTAAACTTAGTTCTTTAAGTTCATATCTGGCTGTGACAGGATTTAGACAATGATACATCTGCTGCCTCCTACAGTATACTAGTTTCAATGTCTAGCATCACATGGATAATAGAGATGATAAACATGGATAAGCATGAGGTTTTGAATGCAAGTGTGTATTAACTGCAATTCCCATCCTTATCGTCACAGCTTCACACTGTGCAGAGATGGAACAATAATCGTAGGGTTGCGTGAAAAGCCGACCCTGTGTGGGTGAAATGTGGATTGATGTGTGCTTTTTCTCCACTGTAACAATCTACATGAGTTGTCACTATTTTGTCTGTTTAAAATTTTTTTGTGAAACTGCTTTCACACACAGAGGATTTCAGTCTTTTTGAGATCCGGTGAAAAGACAGATGGACGCCGTGAACTTTGATTTTAACGGTAACTTGTTGCACAGGTGATGAAATGAGGGGGTGAGAAAGAGGGGGTTGAATGTCATTTTAAAAGAGTGTGAAGAAAAAGGGGTTGCCTTCGGGATTTGCCGGGTGAAGGGCCGTAACACTCGGCTGGCTGATCTCTCTGACCTCGAGCCGTTCATGCCGAGGCCTCGATCCGCTGAGTCGGTGTATTAAATTGCACCAGTTGCTCTGTACCCATCACATCTGATTTTTATACTTGCGCTGATGCTGCCTATTCACACCAGTTTCACAGTGTGAAACATTCCACACATTTTGCGGAGGTAGCCTTGTCTGGCACTTGATATGGAATAAGTCTAAAAGTTGTCATACACATATTAAGTGTGGCAGGTGGATTGTGACTAACACCTCCTAGTACACGCACACACACACACAAGCAAACAGGACCTGATGATTTGAACTCAGAAATGTAATATGTAAACAAAAAGCAAACACAGACATAAAACCTCATGTCCTCTCTGAAGATAAAGCCAGTCTCTTTCATTGAAGTCATTCGCTGGATCATATCAGAGGCACCATTTATTTGAAACACTCGCTGTCAGTCATCTGCTCCTCACTGAAACAAAGCCAACACGCACAGCTGCAAGCCTGCGTATGTAACCATGACATTGTTTCCAGTTACACACACATCATTTTTCCAAGCAGTAAAACACATTTTTTTCTTTTGCTGGTATTTTGTCAGAAAAGGAAAAATAGTAATAAACAGTGGGGAAGCGTCTGGGTCTTTTAAGGTGAAGGCCTAAGAAGAAAAAATTGTAAGACATTTTGCACTCCTTATCTATATATGTTTATATTATTTGTAAGTGAAGTGGACTTATCATAATTTGCCTTCTAATGGTATATTGGTGTTTCACTTGCCATATAAGGAAGCAGGAAGTCTTTGTTGATTGATTCATGGGCACAACTTGCTGGTTGATGACTGGCTTTATTGTGAGGGTTATCAGTCTGTGGGTATTTGTATAGTTGAAACTATATCTATATCTGATTTTAGGTTAACCTCTGCGTTTTTATGTCTTAATTTTTGCTGTGTTTGAATTTATGTTGTGTACTGCAGTGTTCAGACACAGCAGTCAGTATCAAATGGAAACATTTTCCTACAATCATTCTCCTATTATTAACCTGCAGTCAGGACACATTCCAGTGAGAAATAAACACATTGGTTGTATCGTTTTTATGATTTCATAATCACAGTTTTCTATGCGAGTTGTAATACTGAAAACCTACTATTTTCATTTCTAGTTTTGTTGCCATGGACATGAAATGGCAATAAATGGCTTAGTTAAGGCTGGTGGAAAAAACAGCTGAGCATAGCTTATAAAAAAAGCTAGTGCCTTTTCCCATTGGTTGATCAGTATGAGACATCTGAATCTACATTAAACTTGTTTGTATGGTATTGCTGCCTTTACTTCAGGCAAACTTCATTGAAATCAAGTATATCTAAAGTCAAAGTAACACAAAAACATTAGATTAGCATTGGGTGCATCTTTAGCTGTTGAACAGCAACTAATGATTATTCTAGATATTTTACTTTCATTCCAGCTAAACAAACATATTAAATAAGCCAACGTGATGCTTTTATTTTTTTTATAAATAATATAGGTGTAGTTGTTTTCATGTCATATTTAAATTTGGTGATGTCATGATCGTATGTTGCTTATTTCCTAGAGTCACCTTCTGTGTCTTGAGAAGCCAGTTAGGGCAAAGAAACCTTTAATATGCTGAACTTGCATGTAGGCCTGTCACAATAATTATAATTATGACATATTGTAAAATAATGTAATTATCAGCATCATCATGTCTATATATGGACTTATCATATGATACATGGAAATGATCTTGATCATTTTTTGACCTCGGTATTGCCACACTTCACATTAGCAGCTAAGAGGCTATTCATGTCACATTGGCTAAACAAGTAGTGTCCTCCATTCCTCACTGTGTACGTCCTGAGTGGAGACTGTAGAAGAATTAAAGGTGAATAACTCTGTCCCCAACCATAATGACAGTCTGTGCTTTTACACAAGTGTAGCACCCACTCACCATCATTATTATACTATCATATTATCATTATATCAGTGGTATAAAATGATGATGTAAAATGACAATAATATCGTTTATCACGATTATTTCTGAGACAATATATCGTCCAACAAAAGTAGTTATCGTGACAGGTCTACTTCCATGTGACAGGACTATTATTTTATTGCTTTGTTGTTGGAGTTTTTTTGCTAAATGTGGTCCTATTGAAGGCCAAGGTCCAGGGTTTGATTCAACACTGACAAAAAACCGTGTTATCTCCTCTACATTGTACAATGAATGATCAGTGATCAAGTGTTTTGAGCCAGTAAAGTGTCTTGTTTTGTCACTAAACCTCCTTTTCTGGCAAATTGTGTCAGACATTCAGAGTTGCTCATTTCCAACAAGCACAGCAGAGTTTGTTGAGAATGTAGAGAAACCGGTGTACGAACTACTCATAGTGTATGTGTGTATGTATATAATAGGTATGACAGAGGAAAAGCCTCCCAACTGACAGCTCTTAGTGTTCCGGAAACAGCTGAGTCGTAATTCAAACAAAACAGCCAGCGCAGCTCCTGTCAGACGCTGTCTAAGCTGTCCATGACGATGCAGCTCACACCGCTAATGGCAGGCATCATTAGCTTTGTAAGACATCATCAGTTTGTGTCTCTTTCTTCATCCAAACTAACCCGTGATTTTGTGACGGTCAGCTTGTTAATTCACAGAGTCTCAGAGCCAGGGAAAACATCTCAGCTATGAAATTTGCCGGTGTTTTCTTCCTGGACGGGATAAAGCAGAGCAGAGCCTGCCAACAACTCATTAGGAGACGACCGGCTGCTTCTCCTGAGCTCGACTCCGTTTTGACATTTTTGAATACAAGGCTGTGGGGGGAGAAACTCTGAGCACAGTGAGGAACATGACATCTCAGACTGCCAACAATGAGTTAATTAGGCTGATATCTGATGACCGATAGAGCCACTGGAATTCAATGTTTGTGAATGAGATAAAACTGATGGGTCATGAAATGATTAAAAGAGTGGTAAGAAAGAAAGAAAAAGTGTTACACAGAATTCTTTGGAAAAATCTTTCCAAAACAGTCATTTAAGTTGTAAGTGGACACTTTCTTTTTTTTTAATAGCAGCTATAATCAATATTTTTATATTAACCTTTACATACTGTTCAGTGGCGAATTTGACCCTTTTTTTCTTTTTTACATTTGAGAGGTGTAAAAAACACCTTATGCACATTTTCATTAGCTGGACATTTCCTAAATGTGACCCACAGTATTCAAAAATGGAAATTTTGTGCAATTGATACAAATGTCTATATATTAAAAAAAAAAAAAAAAAGTCATTATATTCAGCAATAAAATAGTGATGATTGTGAATGTCTTTTTTTCACACCAGATTAATCAACCATTCATTAATGACTGATGGGGAATGTATGAATGTATATTGGTGTAGAGACTAATTATGAGTGAGTATATGAACAGTATGTAAAGGGTTAAGAATGCATCACATGACTAGGTGTATATGTGAAAGGAGAAGTCACAGAGTCATCATCGTGACTCTGCAGTTCCCTTCAGCTCCATGGACATTTATCACATCTTTCAGCTTTTACCCACTTTACACTACCCAGCACCAAACTGTAGCCAGACACAGCTAGCCACCAGCTGGTGAGGAGCCAGCTATTTTTCCTCAGGAGCTGATTGGAAAGGAAAAAGGAGAGTGGATTTTGGACTGACATTCATCATGGTGGACACAAACATGACTGCAAATCTGCTGGATGTGTAAATTCAGCACTCAACCATTTGCTAACAAGCTGGCTATATCGACTTAAAAAAGCGATAATATGTAAATGTTTTGTGCTGCACAGAAGTACACAAAAAAAATCTATTAATACAGATTTAAAGAGGCATGAACGAAGCTTACTGGTTCCCGACACATTGACTTAGCTCATGTATAATAATCCACTCACATGAGGTTAATGAGGCTGCATGTTGGATTCAGCTACTAAATAGAAAGAGTTGTTTTTTTCTATGTATTTCTCACATCAATTGTCATAATGTTTGTTTGTTTTTTTTTCAATTTGTGTGTGAAGAAAACAAAACGCGTTGGACGAAAGATCCCACAAGTTTGTTTGCCCACAGATGATACACTGTGTGGTGACTTTGAGGATGAAAACAAATGAATAATACATGAAGCAAAGCAGCTCATCCATCCAAGCCCTACTGTACATTGTCTACTGGGCCATTTGAAGCAGTTGAGGAAAAATAAACACCTGATCATTTAACACCAGAGAACACTTATCCTGAGACAAAGAGTAAAAAAAAATCTGTAAAAATTCATCTCTGTGAGTTCAACTGCTTTCTCTGCAAGGACAGCGCTATCGATCTGGTCGTTCATGTGACTGGTTGAAGTCTTTCACTCGGGATAAATACACTGATATTGGTAGCAGCGGGGTGCAGGTTTGGATCAACAGATACAGCAAGTGTTAAAGTACTGCTAAATTATAAATAGAGGCTTTATTTAACCCTTACATACTGTTTGGAGTCAAATTTGACCCATTTTTACATTTGAGAGGTGTAAAAACACCCTATACACTTTTCTTTAAGCCTGACTTTTCCTAATGTGACCCCAAATATACAAATATGGAAATAAAATGCATACTTTTTTATTGTTGTGCAGCTGATCATTTTTGGATTATGCAAATTTACAAATTTGACCTGCGTTAATTCAAAAAATCACCATTCATCATATTCTATAAAATGTTCTCCTGGACCATATATAGTGATTGTGAATGTCTGTTTTTCCCCATAAATAAATATAGAATACACTGTTTGTTCTCTGGCAGCATAATTAAGGATTAATCAAACATGTATTAATGACTGATGATGACTTTATGAATGTGAATTGGTGCAGAGTCAGAATATGAACAGTATGTAAGGGTTAACAGTATTACTGTAGTGTGAGCAGCTGTTTTTTACTCACTAAAATCACTGGGGAAGTTGTGACAGTGGGGTGTGGATGTGGCTAGTGTAGCATAGCGGAAGGTTGAGACAGTACTTACACAGGTCAGATCATACTGAAGCTGTGCAGTCATTGTAAGCATAAACAGTGAGAGGTAGAAACACATAGTCTGAACTACAGCATGGATATGAATAAAGAAAAACTGGAAGCTGGAAATATGAACTATCGCTTCTAGAAACTATCAAGAATTGAAGCAATGAGTCAAATATCATCATCAAGGTTCATCTGTTGTCATTCAAAAACATGCTTTCATATGAACAGAACAACATTTGATAAAGTGACAGTGATAACAATAAAAGATAATAATGAATAATAAATTAGGGCTTAAATAATCCTTTAATAAAATATAAATAAAAACCTCCCATCTAAGGTTAACTATCTAAAACAACTTAGTTTATTACATGAGGATCAGTCAGTGTGTACATTCTGGATTTCTCTTGTTTATATCAATGTTATTTAGGGTCATTTTAATAATTGCTTAATCTGTTCATTTTTTAATCAATAGTCAACAAAACAATGTTCGTGACATACTCAAATGTCTTGTTTTATCCGATCAACAGTCCAAAACCCCCAAAGGTATTCCATTTATAATGACGTAAAACAGAAAAGCAGCAAATCCTCCCAAAGGAGAATCTGATTTTTTAATATCTAAATTGTGAATAATTCCATTTCTGACAATCAGCTGATTGAAAAATTGTTCCAGCTCTGATGTCTTCCCTAAAAAAAAGCTTTGTGAGCTAACCTTCACCAACCACTAGAGAAAAGAACTCACTACTGATAGTAATACCTACGTGTTGTTGAGATATTTGAGTTATTTTTACACCTTCTTGCTACTGTGGCTTTATAATATTAATTTCCCCTGTGTTCCGGGACACGAGCATGAGAGCAGAATAAAACCACGGCTTTAATTAACTGAGATATTAGTATTTATTTATTCATTGGTATTGAATCAGGGCTTGTATGCAGCCATGGCAGGACCTTGTGCGCGACCCCTTTCTTTAATAGAGACATTCACACATGCAATCATCAAGTCAATGGAACAAACTAAACGATTTACAACACCCAATCACATGAGCCGCAAAAAGGCAGGAGGGTGAGTTTGCGTGTGACAGTCGGTCGCTTTTTGTGAACTGTGACATCACGCATCTAATCCGCATGAAACGCACCAAAACTGAAATTCCATTAATTACTGCCTCACCTTCCACATGGCCTGCAGTACTGAGTGAGTGCTGTGCTTAAACCAACAGGAACACACATCTGACTGAGCCCCGCTACTCTCAGCCCAATTAAATGAAGCTCATAAATAACATAAACAATGGTGCACTCCCTTCAGGCTTTGTAGTAATCAGCCTTTAGACGTCAGGGTATAGAAGCAACAGCACGCACGCACGCACGCACACACACACACACACACACACACACGCACACACACACACACACACACACACACACACACACAGGTATAGTACACAAGTGATTCATGTGATAAAGGTAAAAGTGGAATAATATGATAAACATTTGCAATTATCTATCACACATGTACAGTAAGCACACGTCATCACATGCATTACATGTACATCAGGGATGTCAAACATGCGGCCCGTGGGCCAGAACCGGCCGGCCGAGGGGTCCAATCCGGCCCATTTTCCTTCCTTCCTTCCTTCCTTCTTTTCATCCCTCCTTCCTTCCTTCTGTCCTTCCATATTTCCTTCCTCCCTTTCTTTCCTTCCTGTCTTCTTTTCGTTCTTTCGATCCTTCCTTCCATCTTTCCTTACTTCCTTCCTACTGTCCTTCCATATTTCCTTCCTCCCTTTCTGTCCTTCCTGTCTTCTTTTCGTTCTTTCGATCCTTCCTTCCATCTTTCCTTACTTCCTTCCTTCTGTCTTTCCATATTTCCTTCCTCCCTTTCTTTCTTTCCTGTCTTCTTTTCGTTCCTTCGATCCTTCCTTCCATCTTTCCTTACTTCCTTTCTTCTGTCCTTCCTCCATTCTGTCCCGTCCATTATATCTTTCTTCCCTCCCTCCTTCCTTCCTTCCATCTTTCTTTCTTGTCTCCTTTTCGTTCCTTCATTCCTTTTTTTCTTCCCTCCTTCCTTCCATCTTTTTAATGGTCCGGCCCACATGAGATTAAATTGGGCTGTATGTGGCCCTTGAATGAAAATGAGTTTGACACCCCTGATGTACATATACAATACGATTCAATCAATACACATTCAAAGGTGTAACTCTAAACATGCATATATACATATATCATACACATATGTCATATATATATATATGACACTCCTCACTAATTGAGTTGGGACTGAATTCATTCTTCTCCCAGAATAGCTAATGAGTGGTTTGGGATTGGAGATGGAGCCAGAGTAAAGTGTCTAGTTTTTGTAGCATTGTTTGACTCAGTCTCCCCAACACTGTGCACAGCTAATGCTTACTCACAGCCAACCCCAAACACATTGCATATTTAAACCTTGTACTCTCAGTCTCCCTGGGTAAATTGGCAGAGGCTTATGCATACAGATTGCAGTTATTTTAATTGGCTGTTGTTTTTCCAGCAAGATTATGAGGGACTTCTGTGAAAAGAGACGAGAGACACACATAGACGTGTGACACAAACGCACACACACACACGCATGCATTCTTTGACAGCACGGAAGGGAATGTGCCTGTGGCCACAGTACTCAGTGTAATTGTCAAATACAGAGCCCCAGATGGCCCTCCGCGGCCCTGGGCCCTCTGCTCTCACATCAGTGGCACGTAAACACGTTCACAGCATTCACTCCTGACTCATTAGATACAGCCTCCCTTTTATGATTTTACTTGGCTGCTTAATTCCCTGTGCTGCTCACTTTAAATCTGTGTATGACTGTGATTAAATTTTAATATACTGCCTCTGCTGTGACCTTGAGGCAGAGCCTGTCCCTCGTCAGCTCTAAAAAGGGAAATTAGCAAAAATGTATTCTTAATTACGGCTCCGGCGTGAGTGGCAGGCTTTGTTTGGGTGAACTTGTGGGACACAGAAAAATGCATTTGAAGCTGTATGAGCACAAATTATGCCTGGCTACTTCCCTATAATAAAATATCACATATATTTGTAGAATGGAAGAGCCAAACTCATGGGCATGAATTCCTCTGAGCCAGAATAATGCACTTCGGCAAGAGTGCCGCCGAATAAACAACGGATGGGTTATTCAGCCAAATGTGAATCATCACATTTCAGCTTCATAGCTTGGTCATTATCATTCCGTAGTTTATCCCCCGGTCTTTCATAAAGTTCAATAATTCCTAATGAATGCAGTCTCAGGTAGATTGTTCTGCATCAGAATGAGCTGCAGTGTCAGCTCTGCATTGCGAACACAAAGCAAAGCCTATGTGCTATTATGGATCGCTAATAGTAAATATATTGCATGTTAACATCTGGTTGTGTAAGCAGATGTGTCATATGTATGTAAGCTGAAGTATAAAGTTGTGTGTGGAGTTAAAAGCAAGATATTTGTCAAGATCAAAGGTGTGTGCATGCATACAGTATCTGTTTACTAAGCAGGTTCAACATGTAACCCTTCGACACCTCACTCTGCATGCATACACACACACAGACAGACACGCAGACGCTCGTGCCGTCATTCCGGGCTGCTCCGCTTGAGCTCCCATGAGGAGGGTCTATTGATCAGGGAAGAATCTCCTTAATTAGGCCTGAACTGAGTAGGAAGGAAACGCGGGGCAGGGGGAGAGAAAAAGACAAAAAAAGACAAAAGGAGAAGAGAATCTGAAGAGGCAGGTTTGACTTGTTGCTCTGTACTCGACAGAGCAGACGAGTAAACAACAAAGAGGAGACACCGAGGGGAGGGAGGAGAGAGGATGACAGGGGAAGAAACACATGGGAGGAAAGAGGCGTGAACACAGGAGTGAACCGTATAGAACATGACACACAGGGCGAAGAGGCGAGACAGACAAAGAGACGTAGGTGAGGAGCTGAATTTACTACACAAGCTCTGAGATGATGACATCCCAGAATTCATTGCCGTACTTTTACGAAGATGGAAGAAACAAAGAGTGAGCGTGATTTGATTCCAATGGCCCTTCGAGCATTTCAATGCTCCAGGGATTCAATTAAAAGATGCAATTATGGGTTTTTTTCACAACATCCCCCACCTTCCCTTTGTTTCCCCCCCAAACAACTGCACCTCGACCAGCGATTCCACTGCTGTGGCAGGAGGGGTTGATGTGTTTAACTGTGTTTCTCTCTGCTAGCATTCGCTGAAGGGTGGATGCTTTTATCTAAAGCGCTGTGTACCAATGTGAGTGCATTTTCACAAAGGACACTGCTTAAAATGGATGCACCTGTGGTTTATAAAGGGGGGCTAAATACATTTTCAAACTGCTAAAAACACAATACAGCAACACTGAAGCTTCCTGTCCTCTTTGTCCACTGATTGAACATTTATGCCAAAAAAATCATTTTCACTTGTTGAGGGTTTGGGATGTGAAATATATCAAATCTGAGTCCTGTCTGATCAACTAAAACTGATACAGTATACAATATTTGAGAAAAAAACACGTATTGTTGTATTGTTGTTGTTGTTTTGTTGTATTAAAATGAACTTCCAACTGCATAAACTGAAATTGTCCATGTCAATTTGATAAACGCTGTGTTCATTAAGAGGTATGTGTTTATTAGATTTCATCATTTTCATTATCAAAATCACTAAAATTGCCTTTAAAGCTATACATGTTCCACTCCATTAGTAGGATCTCATTTGAAATGTAACTAAAAACTAAAAACTTTAGATCCTGCTGTCAGAAATATGCAAGAAAAATATGTCATTAGAAAATATGAATCCAGCTGTCCATAGTCTTTGTACTATGACAGAAGGAACAGTACAGAAGCTTTGACATGAAGTTAAAAATGTCCTGCTGCAGCTGCTGTTCACCACTTAGATGAGTGGCATCAAGGGGACATGACAAGAGAACACTACACACAAATCCACACACTCATAATTTGCATTTTTATTGTGATATGGGTTCTGATTGTGCCGTCTCGCCTCGCAGGTGGATGCAGAAGCCCGGGGCCGTCGACGTTCGGATCACATGACGTCTGAGTCCTGATAGGCGGGGCCTTGTGGACTGCTGCTGTCACCACATACTTTATGCTCCTATTGTTTTCAGTGTTGTTTTGTTACCTTGCATCTCTCTCTCCTCTCTCTCCTCTCTCCCTCTCTTTCAAACCCAACCACCTAGAGCCCCGTTCTGCTTGAGGTTTCTTCTGTTAAAGGGGAGTTTTTCCTCGCCTCTGTCACCAAGTGCCGCTCATGTTGGAATGTTGGGTCTCTTTAAATGAAATAAAAGAGTACGGTCTAGACCGACTCTATGTGAAAAAGTGCCTTGGCCGCTATATGAATAGATTGATTGATTGATATATCTACAGTACATCAGTCTCCACATACTGAGATAGTAATAACAAGCTACTCAACTGTAAAGAATCAGAATCTCTGACATGTCAAGGTAAGTTACCCTTACTGTAGTAAGAAGATAAGATGATGAACCCTAACCCTAACCCTTTAATAGAGTGAGCAGCAACTGGGTAGCTTCAATTTTTAAACCTTCTAGTGCCTCCATGTTCAGCTCTCTTTTTTTGTCTACACAACATAATCTTTTCTACATGGACAAGTGATGTAAATGACTGATTTTGAGGGACAAGAGATGATTCTACGAATAGATTTTTGTCCAGACAGTGGATGCTTAAAATAGTCACACTTGCATATTTTTCCTTTTCCATGGAGTGCATGCTTTACATAATTGCCATCTGGTATTAGGGCTACTAGAAGCTGCTATGCCAACTTCTCTTACAGTACTTGTATGTGCCACTCACTAACAAATCTGTTCATATCAGTGGTTCATTGTATTTGGGGGGGGGGGGGGGGGGGGGGGGGGGGGGGGGGGGGTTATTTGCTAGTTAACACTGATAGTGGTTGGGTTTGCTATTCTGTGTGTACAAACAAAGATTGTATGTAAATGACACATTAGTTAGTTTAATTATTTTCTAGGAATTTGAAGGTTTTTCCATCTGTAGAAACTCAACGAAAGGCTTCTTATCAGCGATGTTTTACTGATGTGAAGCCTAGAGCTGTTGCAATGATGATAAATCAAAAAACAGACATATTAGATTGAAAACTGGCTGGTCTGTTGGTTAAAAAGTTATCTTTCAACCTGATAACCTGCGGTCAACCTTTGTGTCAGCGAACAGTCACCTTGAGCTGGTCACTGAATCCTAACTAGCTCCTGTGCTGCAGTAGGTCCTGACCTGCAGTATCTGTGCTGTGTTGATTACACTGCAGCATATTTTCTAACAGCTTCAGTTCCTATATTTATGCCTGTTCAGCAGAGTTTGGGAGATAAATGATGTCAAATAGATATAGATTTCTCAGTTAAACTGTAAATTGCATTGGCTTGAATTGCTGCTGTGAAGTTGAACTGATATTCACCATATTTTTTTTATTATGTTATTATTGTATATTGAACCAGAATGTACTCCTAAAATGTCCTTGTAAATTAACATAATGCAAATTCTAGCATTATTATGAGAGGCACAGCTGTTTCCCTACAGGACAGTGTGGCCTCAAACTCAACCTAGAATGTTCCTAATCATCACCAACCCACAATAGTGAAAGGATTCCTTATGCTGCCAGCTCCAAAGCCTTTTTTTTTTCTCTTTTTTGGTTTTATTGTCCGTACACATGAATTATCTCCTTTGAGGACATTCAACTGTCTTTTCATCCAATTCAGGCGACACCTCAGTCGGCTCACAGCGGACTCAGCCCCCGCTGTCATGATGTAACAGGAAGGGATTTGCCTAGTCTCTGTCACCACACAAACTCACTCCTTTCCAACTCATTGTTCAAAAAGTCGGAGGGGAAAAAGAAACACAATTAACAAGATCTAACTTAATAAATGTCCGACACGAATGTTAAGTAGAGTAGGAGGGGGTGGGGGGGGTGTTGTTGAGATGGGATTCGGATGTTGATGAGATGGATATCGTGCTTATTTGGGGGAGGCGGCCCCGGCGTTGAGCTCATCAAGTGGCCCATTTTCACACACGGTCCGTACACTCCAAATAAATCTAATAAAGCTCTGCGAAAAAACGTTCCGCAGCAACATCAGAGAGCTGTCTCACAACACTCTTCCCCTCACCGCCTCCGCTCGTGTCGGTCTAAAATTGCATGGGCACATTGCCTGAAGTGCTTTGGAATATTGAAGGCTGGTGCAATAAAAAAAAAAAAAGTGTTAATTATGTGGGAGTCGAAGTAAGCTTTTTGAGTATCATTCATCTAGAAAACTGAAGAGCTCGTGGTGTGAGAGGCCACAGATGTGATCGTAAACTATAGAAAAGCTTCATGGATGTCACCTCAGCTGAGTGTTGTTTGTCTTCAAATGACTCACTGTTTGGGTCAAATCTGGATTTCTTTTTATGATGTAGCAGTGAAGACTGATGGCTCTAATGGTTATACAATAAACCCCACACTTCCATAAAGTTCTTGTCATTTTCACTTTACATAAAATACATTTCCATCATTATTGCTATGTTATATTTTCATGTCTTAGGTAAAATAGGACATGATATTGTGTGATAGGAGATGTTTAGTGGTGTAAAAGCTAAAAAATACACTCTCTCTGCTCTCTGAAACATGAATCAAGGTTTAATCACATTTATTGATCAGTCAGATCCACTATTGATGCTTTCTAAACACATCTGTGCTTCAACATTTGGTATAGACACTTTTTATGAGAGGATTCTTACACCGGGTCAAAATTGACCCAGAACATACTGAGAGGGTGTAAAATATGAACAGTATGTAAGGGTTAAATGAACTCTATCTGCACTTCAGTACATGCATGCAGGAGCATACTGTAGTCATGCTAACATGCAGACCGGTGTGCTGCAGTAAAAAACAAGGTGCATTTTTCAGAGATTCCAATTCAGGAAGTCATTGAGTTTCTTTTAATCAAGTGAAAACATGTCTTCTACATGTGTCAAATGTAATATAGCTCAGACACAGTTTCAACACAGAGATCTTTCTTTTCCTCTTTTGATCTAAATGAATGTTGCAATCAATAACAACAGCTTTCAAAGTCTCAACTCGTGAATTATTAAAGCTGATGAGCAAAGGTGCCCCATCAGATTTGAGATCCTCACATTTCAAACAGACAGAGGGCCACGTTCTTTCTTTTTTTTTTCTCCAACCTTTAGTGGATACAGGCCCATGTTATGATCTGTTTTTCTCATCAAGTATGTTCATCTGTCTCGGCGCATCAACCCCTGCTGTTTACAACCCATTTCCATGTTGGGTGGTTGTTTACAGCTCAGTTCCAGCTCGCAAAATGCAGTTCAGACGCGAAGGCCGGCTCAGATTAATACGTCGTAAAAAAAAAAACGGTTTCGGAATATTAAAACGTAAAGTTACAACAAAGTCAACTACACTTACGGGAGCGTTTGATTGCCAGTGTCTGAAAAGTTGTTGACTGAGGTGATTTAGAAAGTACTGTGTGTATTTTTATGACGAGTGAGCAGATATAACATTCATGCACAGCTACAAATATTCTCTCCTGTTTTGCTGCTTCCACCGGGTCTAATTTGTCAGTTCACCAGTCAGCGTGGTATCTTTGAAAAATCTGTTAACAGATGTCTGTGAAATGGGGAGAGTTCAGCCACGGGTTGAGAAACAAATGAGTGGCTTTGTTGTGGATCCAGTCTTGAGCTGTGGATCCAGGAAAATAAGAAAAAAAAAATCTCTCCACAATCAGACGATTTTCTATCTTTTTTTTTTCTATTTTTCCATGAACTTCGGCACTAAAGAAGCTCTGTGTCCGCTGCTACTCCCACGTGACGTTCTCTCCTCGCTGCAACATATATCAAATGCAGCCTTTTACATTACCAAAGTGTAGCCTTCCGTGCTCTGCTCACTCTTTTTTTACTCCATGCTGATGTTCATGTAACATTTCACGATGCCTCCTTCTAGCTCAGAATCCACCTGTAGGCTCAAAATCAGGAGGAAAGGTATTATTGTCGCTCCCTGCGGTGCTGAACCAGGTTTTCTTCCTCGTGGGGAGCAACGAGTGGGTGGCTTGACACCAAACACATTCACGCTGAAGACTGAGGTTTGTTTCCTGACTTCTGAGTCCTCTGTAGAAAGCAACAAGAGCACTCTGTGGTTTAGGTATTAAGACAACAAGTCAAATTGTGTCCTATGCTTCACAGTGCTGCCAGTGTCTAAACACAACCATAAAAAGTGGTATTTTCTGTTGCAGTTTACCTGTACATCACTGTAATTTTAGCTTAAAATCTATTTTTTTGTGTTCTTTTTAACATGTTCTTTTGTAGATTGCAAAAAAAACTCAATACCCCTCCACTTCCAAGTGTGTAGGAGAACCTGCGTTGACTACAAAACGCAAGGTTCTCTCTAGAGTTTGTCCGTTCTGGGCTACAGTGGAAGAGGACCCGCTCCGTGTGTAGATATTGTATAAAGGCTCATTCTAAGGTCACAAAAAACACAAGGATTCCTATATTCAGGCGGTTATATACCAATTAAAACATACTGATAAATATTATATTCTATTCTAATTCTGCTAGATGCCACTAAATTCTAGGCACTGCACCTTTAAAATCTAAACCATTTTAAAGAAGTAAAACCCACAAGCAGGAGACATTAAAGTTGCCATCATGTCTATTTAAAGTGATGTGAACAGTTTAAGATGTTGTAACTTTTATTCACAATTCAACACATTTCACGAATCTCCTTAAATCTACATTTCAAATCTTCATATTATTTAAATGAAAATTTCACACCCACATTAGTTAAATCAGTATTTTGCATTAGTGCAGTGCAGAATACAGAATTGTAACACTTGTGTTTGTTTCCTGCTTGTTAGCTAATGCTGTCAACCTGTGCATCCTGTGTATCCTGTGTATCCCAGCCCTCTGTGCCAGTCTGCTGCACACATCACAGCTGGCAGCAGGCGAACACAGCAAACCGGCAGAACAGTATAGGCCTTGTTCCCTTTGCTGTAATAAGCTATTGGTTTTGGGTTATCTCTGTAAGCGCACACAGGTAGGGAAAGATGACAGGGATCGGAGGAGAGGAATAAAAAAGGGAAAGGGTTGTAGTCAGATACCAAGGCAAATGCAAGCATCCTGGCAGAGATGCGCTGCTAGACGTGTATGAAAGACAGCCGTTTGTGTACAGAGGCGCTGGTGTCTGAGCTGCTTTGAACCCTGAGATATTACTGTACATGTGTGTGTGTGTGTGTGTGGAATTTAGCAGACAAAAAATAGGGGGACCTCTGGAACTGTCTTCCCTCCAGCCTTCATGCAACATTGATTGCTTCTATTGATTGTGTCTGTCCTTCAGCACGAGGGAGACGACTCACATAAAACACCCAAACACACAGAATGCCCCCGCTTTCACACACACACACACACACACACACACACACACACACACACACACACACACACACACACACACACACACACACACACACACACACACACACACACACACACACAAACACACACACACACACACACACCTCATAACACACACACACCTCATAACACAACACCTGTGTATGACAACCATGTCGCAGGCACACTGAAGCAAATAAATGAAGGTAAAGCTCTCCTCCATCTCTGAAGCAAATCTCTCCCTCTGTGTTCGGTGCGTCCCCTCCCTCCCTCCTTCCTTCCCTCCCTCCTTCCCTCGCTCCCTCCAGGTAACAATGTGTGCCGAGGTCACGCAACAAAGAGTCATGGCTTCCTCGGTTTAATTTGTGTGAGGACAGCGCGGAAATCTCTTCAGTTTCAATTGCCTTCGCTGTCAGGATGTTTTCCAACAATGAAAAGGGAGCAGATGACCTTGTAAGGCCAGCGACCAAGAGAGAAGGCATTAATATTTCATTCTTACAGGGCCTCCTCTTCTCCTCTCCTCTGTCTGTGTGTCTCTGCTGAAGGAGGATGAATTGTGACAGAGGAGTGGAGCAGACTTCAGGCTGCAGTGTCCTGATCACACTGCTCTGTATACATCTATTTGATGCATTAATGAGCTTTTCAATGGCTAAAAAGATAGGAGCTGTATTTATATAAGTACAGTATGTGTCTATATGTGCACAGAGCCAGCATATATCTGTTTTCAAGTCATTTTTAAAGCAGATGTCCCCAGTTGTAGAAATGATATTGCTTATTATATATATAATATATATGATATGCTAATTATTGTCATGCAGAAATGTGTCTGTACTGTTTGTGTTTTTTCATATCACGCATGTTTATGCATATTGGCAGATGAAGCATGCACATAACACACAACACACAACAAAGTGGCCATATGTGAGACCGCTCTCTGTTATGAGCTGCTGCTTGTGTCATTCAATTACCAAAAACAGGTTGTAATTTTATTTAATTGAATTCCAGCCAATAAAAACCCATAGCTTTGCAAATTACTTCCCACAAAGACATCCTCGGGGGGGCTACTGGTGAAATGTTCAGAAACATGCTACAGGCATGTCAAAAAAATGACCTTTGGGAAAGAATTAGATTTAGAGGCATAGCAGCAAGAAATTAGCATATCCAGATGTAGCCGCCTTGATTTGATTTCATTGCCTTAATTGGATTTCATCTGCTGTGCAGCAGTAGCCATAAAAACTAGAGGCCCGGACTTTACAGCGGCTGCGCGAGGATCACCATCACAGCTCTGGGACGATATTAAACCAGTATGAGCTGAGAATGTTAATGAAGAGAACAGTTGTCACACGAGACCTGTCGGTACGGCTGCCAATTATACAGCATCATGGCGAGCGTGTTGAGGCTACTCTGGAATCGTAATTTCTTTATTTAGACACTCAAGGACTGGTGGCAGATTGCAAGAAACCTTGAAGTGGTGTTTTTTTTTTTTTTCCATTTTCAGCCCATTCAAGAAATCCCTTCCTGTCATCTGCTTCATAGAGTGTGTAGATGCCTGCCTTTGTGTTACATGCTCGTTAGGGTTGTAGCTCTCGCACAGTAATCAGAATCTAAATGTCAGTATGTATGTATAGGTCAAATGGTGGATGTTGGCAGTCATGTTCTGTCATATGCTGTGCACTGTGGTTGACTATGGAAATGAAGTGTAAATGGCTAGATCACTCTGTTCTAAATGTTGGTTTTGCTAATCAACAAATCAATAATTAAGTTACGTAAATATAAATATAGTTAAGTTACAAACACACACACACAAACACACACACACACACACAAACACACACACACACACACACACACACACACACACACACACGTTTACTGAAGTCATTTTGGGGGTATTTATAGACTTTAAGGACTTACATTAATTTCCTGAAGACTTACCTTAACCCTTACCCTAACCATAACCACTACTAACCTAAACCTAATCCTAACTTTAATCTAACCCTAACCTTAACTGCTGACCCAAAAAATCACTAATTTCACTAATTGGAGATGCAGCTTTTGTCCCCAGTTCAGTTCAGTGCAAGTTGTCTCCAATCAGCTGTTCTTAAGTATGGTTTGTGTCCCTGAAAGTGACATAAATCATACCTACACACACATACAGGTTCACTTTTGGGGTATTTATAGAATGTATGGGGTAATGTTTATTTCCTGGAGAATAACCCTAACCCTCACCATAACCAATTCTTGCCTAAACCTAAATTTAACCTAACCCTAACCTTAACTGCTGACCCAAAAATCAGCATTTTACCAATTGGACACGCAGCTTTTGTCCCCAGTTGTGCAAGCTGTGTCCAATCAGCTGTTCTTAAGTCTGGTTCATGTCCCTGAAAGTGACATAAATCATACCCACACACAGGCACAGGCCCAGTGGCTATAGATCTGGCAGGCAGAGCCTCACGTACACCGTTCTTCACTTCAAGGATCAGCAGGTAGCTTTTCATTTGCTTCCCTTTGACCGTGACTAAAAACCAGTGGTCAGCTGCCTGTGGAGCTCCAATCATTACCATGTTAATATCTGCAAAATACTCTTTTGTAGCAGGAACAGGGGAGCACGAGACAGCAGGACGCATGGGGATAAGGGCAGGAGTGGTCTCCTTTAAACCTGCTGCTAAAAAAGGAACGGTGGGGTGGGGGAGGGCGAAAATATTGGATGGCAAAAAAAAATGTGGAGAGGGAGCTGTGAGGTTGACCCTGAGAGCGCCGCTGTTTTTAATTCCGGATGATTTCGTCCACTTTTACCCGAGTCAGACCAGAGATGCATCGATGGAGATAGCAACCCCTGCTAGCCTCATTAGCCCTCTCCAGCTGCTTCTGTGACATTTTGCACTTCATCCAAACCCCCAGCGTACCTCCGAACTACCGTCACCGCCGCCGCAAGAACAATTCAATCACAGGAACCATAATTTAGTCCAATCTTAGACCCTTCTGAAGCATAATGGAGGCTCCTTCCATCACAGACATTTTTAAAATTGCCATGTGTGTGTATGTGTGTCTGTACATTTGTTTTCTTTACTTTTTTACCTCCCACATGCACCTCCACCAGCGCCAATATGGCCACTGCGAACAAAGAGATGGTCTTCCATTAGGGTAATTGGCCAATTTAGCTGCTGCTGCAGTTGACGGCGGCTTTATACAAGTGGCTTTTCATGAATAAAAAATTAGCTGTTACCTGGTGACTGCAAGTCCAACAAGTGTTTCTATCTACTGTGGGGGGGGGGGGGGGGGGGGGGGGGGAACTAGCACTTATCAACAATTTAATTTAAATAGAAATCTGCTGTTTAACTTTTCCAATATGCACATAGATGGTTTTGCTTGAAAGCATCGTGTGTACCATACAAAACATTTGCATATCAATTATTTTATATAAATGTACATTTGTATTAGTGGTTAGTGCATTTAGTCAAACATGAATTAGTAAAAACAGACACATGGTTTGTTGCCTTCTTTCATGACTTTACATCCATCTCTTTACATAGAGTTAAACTGTATTGAAAAGCTCTTTATCCGTCTGTCTGTGGCTGATTTGAGTCTACCAGATTTCAATGTTGAAATAGTAAAATTCAGCCTCGGAAAATGTGGAAAAACCCAAAATCTCACCGAGGTCTGATGAATCCTGTCAGTTCTAACAAATCTCAACAGTCAATAACAGAAAGGTGACAATGTTTGAACACATTTCATTCTGCTTTCAATCCAGTTTGTGTCCTTCATGTTTGTATGTGTGTGTGTGTGTGTGTGTGTGTTTGTGTGTGTGTGTGTGTGTGTGTGTGACCTGTGTGCGTATTTCTGCAGGGGCCAGCTGATGAGCTGCCACCAAAAAGGAATGACCTTTCCCAACCTCTCCTTTGGCCATCATGTGCAAAAGACATTAACCCTTCAGGTTCCTTCAAACATAGCCACAATCAAAGCCTTTGGTGGGGGGGGGGGGGGGTGTGGGTGGGAGGCCTGTATTTATGGCCGTGGCACTGTGGTTCATTTCAATTCAATGCAGGTCTGATAAGCAACGTGTGATAGTTGAGCAACAGCCATTCTCTGTCTCTCTTTTTTTTTTTTTTTTTTCTAAGCAGACTATAAGGCAGGAAGATAACAGGAATAACAGAATGGGACCTCTAACTGCCTTGACTCACATAAAAGAATGACAAAAGAAGCTGTGAATGTGTGGAATGGTTGTGCTCATAAAATGAAGGAATTTTTTTCCCTTTAAATTCAGCTTCTCCCCCCACCTGCCTCTTCCACATTGCTGCCACTGACCACATCAATTGTTACTCTTTCCATAACAGATTCAACCTACCAATTATTTTGACGATTTTTACTATATTTATTTTATTTCTGTCTTCGTATGACTTTAATCTTTTGGAAACATCTGTAACATCTTCTGTCTTTATATGTTCCATTTAATTTCAACTCATCATTAGCATTTTTTGGTAAGTGAACCCCCCCCCCCCCCCTGAAAGGATTAGCTCTAGCAGCCACACAGCACTGTAACATTAGATCCTTTTCTGCCAATCAGAGCTAACATATTAACATGAGAATCGATCCACGGCTCAGCTGGCTCGAACCTCTCTGGCAGAGCGCCAGAGGAAAACAAGACAATCACGAAACCCTAGATCATTTAATAGATACAGTGAAACATAAAACCTCAGACGGGATCAAATCTGCCTGTCATCTTCGCTGTAATTATCTAATCTCCATTTTTCTCTGCTGCTCCCCTCCTCTAACCTCCATAAATCATGATTGTTTGTTTTGTCCACATGTTGCCGTCTCGTCTACACAGCATCCTGACTCGTTGTTCTTAGGGACCACCTGGGAACCTGCTAATTGGAATGATGGGAGGGGGAGACGATGGCACCGGTGTAGGCTGGGTGGAGGAGTCGCGACAGCCACAACACATCCAACATTTCATTTGTTTCATTTCCACACTGACATCTGCTAGGTGAAGGGGGGGGGGGATGGAGGGAGATAGAAGCTGGTGACAGGACAGAGGGGAGAAATAAGTGAGGCCTTGATGGATTGGCTGAAAGTGAGATTGATCACTGTGATCAGCTCAAGGATAATCCATCAGCCCTTCTACTGGGAGGTGAGTGCTGGAATGTAACATGAAAACAGGTGATCTGAGTCAGCATCAGGCTATTACACTTCCCATTTAAAGTGAGATCATTTAGCTAGTTGTAGCAGGTAGATATTCCCATATACACGATCCGAAGCCACGAACCAAAAGGTGGGCTGAAGCCATTGTTTTGCAAGTCTTAAATCAAGACATTGAAGTCTTAAGTAAAAAGGGCTACTCCGGTGATTTAGTATTGCACTTCCACAATGCTGGGTGACTTTGCAAAAAAGACAGATTTACAACCATTTTCATTGATATAGCACCAAATCATACCAAAAGTTAACTCAAGTCACTTTTCATATAGAGCAAGTTGAGACTGTGTTTAATTTAACGTAAAGAGACCCAACATTCCCACATGAGCAAGCACATAGCAACAGCAGCAAAAAAAACTCCACTTTAATGAGAAGAAACCTCAAGAAGGTCATAGAAGAACAAGAAGGCATAATTCATGCAGGAAAGGTCAAAACATTCAGATTTTTTTATTGCTAAGATGGGTTGAGCTCTAGACATGCTGGATCCTATAAATCCCATAATGCAACTCAATAGCATCTCTGGTTAGACTCTTCCTAGACTCTTCACAGAAGAACAAGAAGGTCATAATTTAGACAGCGGAGGTCAAAACATCATGGTTTGTCATTGTTAAAATGGCTTGAGCTCCAGAATTGCTAGCTCCTACAAATCCCATAATGCAATTCAATAGTATCTCTGTATAGACTCTTTCTGCTAGGTTAATACTCATGCTTTTCAGACTCCATGCCCTCAATTTGCAACGCAGGTTCTAATTAGCAAAATTGAAGTCTCCAAGCTGAATCCCGACATAATCCTATCAGTATATGACGCAGGATCTATAATAGCACATCCTGGTTTATATAACTGTCCTCTCTGCTAATCAATTTCAGGGTAATATGCACAGACGTGATGTGGTACTGCTTCTGTTTGGTCTGATCAAGTCTGACTTCTCATAGCGCAAATGGAGCGGAAGTCCACACACTCCACTGTCTGCATCACCTATCACACTCTTTTAAATGTAGTGGGTTATTAAAGCTGTCAGAAAGGCAAGTTCAAAGTCTCTCTGTGCTGCCATTGCCACTGCTTCTTTTCATTGTTCAGTGCTGCTGATGCTTTGCTTTATTCAGCCCCCGCCACCACCACCACTACCACCACCACCATCCCAGCATCCACCTGCAGGCTCTGACTTTAGTCCCAGGGAAAAGAAATGTGCTATCATCAGTCCAAAATCTCTCTCTCTCTCTTTCTCTCTGCAGGGTGTGATGAGGTCAGAGCCAAGATGCAGGGCTGCACTCACATGTAAATAAAGGTTTCTATATGAGCTGACTGGCTGAGCTGACTGCAGTCTGAATGAAGGCACAAGATTAGTGTTAACCCTTACATCCTGTTCAGGTTAATTTTGACCCATTTTAACAGCTGTAAAAACACCACAAATGTGTTTTATTTTTGAAATTTGATGACTTTTCCCAACGTGGCTCAAAATGCACAAAAAGCCACATCTATTGATATGGCTTTTAAAGTGGGTCAAATCAAGGAAAACTGTGATTTTAGAGAATCTTGAAAGTGTACATGCCATGTCTGTGTATAATTTTTATGGGATTGTAGTACCTGAAATGTTACAAAATAGCCTTAAAATAATTGTTATATTCTTGCTGAGGATGCATCGGGGTGCATTAGCATTTACACTACACAAGATTTGTGGTCGCATGTGTCCCAAACCACCTTGTTCAAAATTAGGTATACACACTTTTTAGGGGATTCTTAGACCAAAGTCAAAGTGAAGATAAGCCAAGAGCAAATATTTTTGGCATTAACTATATAATTGACCTCAGCTTGTAATAAGGTGAGCATGTCATTGCCTCTGGTGGACATCAGTGCAGGGTATCTACAGTTAATGAAACCTATTATCTGATTTCTTGGTCATTTCATGTGATTCTTATAGATTCACATTCTTAAGTATTTGAAAGTGCTTATCTCGTCTGACCTCCACAGAGCTGTTTAAACCACAGTGAGACACAGTCCACTGTGTGGCTCCATTAACTTCTTATCTAATCTGGCCACATCACAGCATGGACCACAGAGAAGGTGCAATTAAGATTCTTTCAAATTCTGTGTTGGGAAAAGATTTAGAGCGTATAGTGAGGAAATCCCTCATCGAGGCTCAGAAATTAGATTCAATTAAATGAAATGGCTAATGGGAATGTGGGTTGAACAATAAGAATCAGTCATGAAATGTTGTTTAACCTAAAGGAAGCTGAGCCAATATGGAGTCGGGTAATTCATGGACCAAACTGAACCCTGCTGGCTGATTTGTGAAAAAAACAGACTCACCGCGACATAAATTGACTTGTTAAGATGGATATGTTTGCAGTGTGGCCCAATGGAATTACAATTCATCTCTTGACATCAATGGAAATGAAAGTGAAATGACCCCTGCCCGGCCATAACCGGGACCCAGACAGCAATGAAGAGAAGAGAAGAGATGTCTGAAACAAAAAGGGAGTGGTTTAGAGGGGGGTGGGGGGTGGGGGGGAGGTGGTGATGGTGATAGAGGGCGACCTCTGTTTGCGCTGGCCTGTGTTGTCTTGTATATAGGGGCACGTCTTTGCCTTTGACAGAGGAGGCCTATCATTTCATTTAAAGAAGTCAAAGCCAGCGATGTATGGCTGTGGCGTCCCCGGGCCAGATGGACCGACACATGGCCTCAGCATTGTCATTCAGATGCAGCGTGTGCCACGTCTCTCTTAATAAAGAACAAGTGCATAAATTCTAAAAAGCTTTAAAGGGGAGGGGGGGGGGCAATATGGAAATGTGTATCATCTGCTACCGTGTGATTTGGGATTTGAACATGTGTTTGCTTAACTTTATACCTTGTATCTTTCGATTTCAGACAAACCTCGATCGTCTAACCTCACACACTACACAAACACTAATCTTGACAGTATTTTTTTTAGACGTTCGCTTCTCTTTCGAAACTGTATCTCCAGAGTGAGCGCTCAGCTGTACACCTCTGTATTTCTGTGTCTCAGCAGTGATCTGCTGGGCTGTATTCTAAACATGCGATCCTTTCACGTCCGCCGAAGCTGCGTCTCTGTGGCAAACCCTGCAGAAAAAGCTAGGCTGAAAGACCAGCACAAACGCACTGTAGGCAGTAGATGAATTGGGAGGGGGGGTGGGGTGGGGGTAGGAGAGGGGGGGGTGGGGGGGGGGGGGGGGTTGTGCTTTTGTTGGCTCGCGTTATTTAATAGCTCACCCTTGTTAAATATGGAACCACGGCTCAGAGAAAACATAAGGGAAAACAACAATCTTCCTGACTATCATTTCCACTGAATCTGAATCAAATTGCCTTCTGGCTGTATGCACACACACACACACACACACACACACACACACACACTCAAAACACACGTACGTAAACACACACACACACACACACACACACACACATAAATACATCCACTCAGCTTGCTATAAGCAGCTGGACCAAGTGCTGAGACCTTTATCCGTTGTGATCTCCTGCTCAACTTGGTCCACCGTAGCAAATTTAAAAAAGCTGGCAAAGCACATGCTAGTCAAAGCAAACCGAAAGCCACAATGCCCATTTCAAGTAAAGTGGGTTTCAAAGTCGCAGCCGCAACATTTGATGTGTATCCACGAAGGAGAAGAAATGATACGTGCTGCTTCGCTTAACGTTCTGAACGGCCATTAAAATTCCATCAAACTGTCGCTGCGGGCTAAACACGCTTTTAATTTTTCATTCTTTATCTGACTGAAAGCTTGTGTAGAAAGCAGTTGTGTGTGGCTTACATTAACATGCATAGGGAGCAGCTTCTGCTTTTAATAATCTCAACAGATTTATGTTAAACAAGCCTTTTTATTCAAATGACGTCAACAGATCAAATAAAGGTACTGTATGTGCAGAAGGATGACATACAGTATGAGAGAAGCTCACCTACTGAGGATGATCCTGGATTCATTTCAGCTCTAACAAATGAGTCATGTAGAGCAGGTTTTACTGTTACGAGATGATGGGTTGGAGCATCTGAGTCTCACACTTCTGGAAACTTTCATCCAGCATCCTCTTCATCTCTGAACTCTACAACAGTGTGTTTCATCCTGACATGAGGAGGATTTATTTGGATTATATTTTGAGCTTTTCACTAATTTTCTTTGGAACACCTGTGAAGCAGTGAAAGTCTGTAACCTCCCAATCAAAATATGTATGTTTGTGTACATTTGCATATCGATTGAAAAATGTGTTTCACTTGATCTCGGTTGCTTTGGTTGTGTGTACACTCAGGCTTCTGGGGTTGGTCTGCCTGCAGTATACAGTATGTGTGCTGTATAGAAGTTAAAAAAAGAACTTGTGTTTGAGAAACTTTTTTCAGTTTTTTTGTTCCATTTTGTTGACACTAGTAGTTTTATCATCCTGCAGTGTGCTTCAGGGTATGAGAGAATTTTCTATATTTCTTGACAGCTTAATGCAGAAAACAAGTGAAGCTGAATTGGCTCCGCGCTGACGTGATGTGCTTACTTGTTTAAACGGGAACCCCACCAACTTTGCATATATCAGTGTACTCATCAGGGGGGGAGCGCTACTCAGTCTGTGGAAACAGTTGTATAATGTCTTCTATGGCTCTCAAAAGCCTCATTAAGTGTGAGAAAAACCCAGACTGATGTCATCAGGGTTTTCTTGGCTTCGGCTGTGGAAGTTTTTCACGGCTAGTCTGTGTTACAAAAACAGGGGCAAAGGGGGGGGGATACAGTACCAGGTAGGCAGGGTCTAACATTGAGAAGGTTGCACCACTGCTTTTTTTTTTTCATTGTACTCTTTCATAGTCACATCCTGCTTACGTGGAGATACAGACTCTGCTCTCATACTCAAACACTGTTTAACCACAGTTGGATCTTAGCTGTCAGAGAACCTTCTCCACCTAAACAAACACAACAGAACCATTCATCATGATTATTGGACTAAAAATATATCCATCCAATTAGTCAAGTAGACCAATTAGTCAGCCTTAATGACAGTATTATTATTCTGAATTCAACATTTTAATATATGGGTGTCGCCTTTTTTTTTTTTTAAAGATTTAGTTTTGGGCATTTTTTTGTCTTTATTTTGAAAGTACCATGGCATAGAGGCTGACAGGAAACAGAGGGAGAGAGGGGAATGACAGTAAAGCGGCCCCTTGCCGGAGTCGATATATAATACATAATACATACATATGTATATAATACATATCATAACTTTACTAAAATAAACCATCTAGGGTTACCCTGGTAAGAGATGCTAATAAAATGTGTCCAAGCCCACCGAGGCAAATGTGTCCTTCAAATCTGAATCACACTGGAAGTCATGTCAAGTTAGACGTCCACGGGAAGATCAGAGGCTCTGATTGTGAATGGCGAGTGAAAATAAGTGAGAATAGCAGTGCATGTTACTGGAAAACCTTACTTTCCTGCAATTTTCACACTTTGCAAAGTTATACAGTGGACCGCACTGGACCCCTTGGTGGGCCGGTTCTGGCACGCGGGTATGTTTGACACCCTTGTCACATTAAGATGCAGAAATTCTCGTTAATGTATTCATCTCAGCTGGAGAGAACTGTTCTTCTCAGGTTTTTCCGCTCTGTAGCATTAAAAAAAAACAACTCTACAACTTGGCCAAAATTCAGCTGCGAGAATTCTCACCAGAGCCACAAATTTTGCACATAATACAGAATCTGTCCTCACTTCAGTGGCTCTCTGTTTCATCCAAACTGCCACTTACTTCCCAGTAAAGTCATCATGGATTAGCACATCCGTACTTGGCAGAACTCAAAATAAGCTCATGATAACTAAAATTGAAGTACCTCTGACCTGAGAACAATGCTAAACACTGTTTTTTTTAATTGTTAGTGATGTACATATTGTCTATGTATTTATTGATACTAAATGTTCATATATAACAGTAGCAGAATGGTTGTGTAGTGTGTATATCACTGACTTTGTTGGATGAGGATAGATGAGCTAAACCACCTGATTGTATCTGTGCGCAGGAGGATATTAAAAGAAGTATGTATGGAAGAGTTGTAACAATACAGAGATCCATAAATCCTATCAAGTTATACCAGGGTCCATCTCCATGTGCAGTCTTGCAGACACAGAAGGAGAAAATGGATTTCAGGAGTGCAGTCACAAATCCTGCTGTACTGTAGTGCGAGCATCACATGGGTGTAAATCCAGGGGATGAGGATTCTGCCTGACCTCAGCAACAACGCTACCCTACAATCACCCTCCTGTGAATGAGGCCACCGCCACCACCACCACCACCTCCTTCACCTTCCATCTCTCCGTGCAATCTAACTTTTTTTTTTTTTTACAAGCCCAAGTCCAGCATTTCAGGCTGTCTCAGAAGAGCTGTGTCGGCACTACCTGTGGCTGGGGATTTCCAAAGTCATTATCAGAGCAAGGCTGGGTGGGTTTGAGAGGGACAGGAGGGGACAGGGAGGAGGAGGGTTGGCGACAAAAGAGATAGTGTATGTGGGTGTGGAGGAGAAATATGAGCTGAAATATTGCAGTGGCTGGTGACATGCCTTCAGATTGTGTTGGACACAAAAGGTGCCTGTACTCTGAAAAAGTCATGCCCAAGACATTTCAAGTACAAATACGATGTGATGTGAGTGCTGCTTTGTTATTTCCTGGACGTTGCATTTTTAAAAAAAAAAGTTCAAATCAGTGTTTTCACATCAATATCTCTGATTTCTACCTCCTATAATAAAAATCTTCAAAAGACAAATAAGTACTTTAGGATTAAGCGTCCTCTAGTTTCAGCCCACTCAAATCAACAGACAAACCAAAGCAAGATGCTTTCATATAGTTCAGATAAAATGGAAAATAAAAATTAAGTTCATTAAGTTCAAGTTAATTATGGCTTTGGATTCATCTTATAATGTGTGCTGGGAGGAATAATATTTAACCCTGTAAAGCCTGAACTATCAAATAATTGGCAGAGAACTCTAATTATTTGAGTGTTTATTGGACCTTCTGGCAAGTAATTTAAAAAATGTAATTAAATAACACTTTCAATAACATACAGAACATAACATTTTAACTCCTTAAAGGTCCTGCATAGAGCTCATATCACCCACAACTATGAAATGACTGTATATAATTTGGCACACACATTTTCAAAAGGAATTTACCATAAAATAAGCTACAAAATATTTAGTCATTTAACATTGCATCAATCCAGTAACTATTCCTGCTGAAGTATCAGCAAATGTCGATGTCAGCAAAATTGGCAAAAATATCCAGGCCTCAAAATTATGTCTCACTGATTGATAACGTCGAAATAAAAGGTCCCCTGGTGGTTTATCTGTGCACTGCATGTTTCTGATCGTGTAGGTCAGGTTTTCACACTGATGATGTAGAACTTGCTAAAACTCAAGGATTAAACAGTTTTGGTTAGTTTCCCCCAGAATACTGTGAAAGTGAGCTGAGAATATCTCCACATGAGATCAAAAAAACACTAGAAAACTTCTCTATATGATGTTGTATACATGTAACATACTTTTTGGTACCAGATTTCGGTCTAATTGGCTTTGAGAAATCTTTAGAAAGTATTTCATCTAGCTTGATGCAACTTGCAGACACCCTGACTTGAGCGGAGTGAAAGATGAAATGTGGCCGGAGAAGAAAGCGTGACAATAAGAGAGAAAGAGAGAGAATGTGGGAGAGCCAAAAATGGAAAGTCGGCAACAGCAGACGCACGGTACGCTGAGAAATTAGAGGGGGAAAAGATTGTAAAGGGAAAGACGTATGAACAAATAAAGTGTGTGAGGAACTACGTCTTTCGTCCAGCGCCTGACGGGAACACAGAAGAATAACTTTAGAGAGTGTAGCCTGTTCCAAAGTGTGAGCTCTCCTCTCTGTACGGTCGCTGATCGATGCCAATGGCTTCTCAATTTTGCCGTGCAATGAGTTCTCAATAAAACCGGTGAACGAGCATTACGCCCCCGCCCTCCTGTTACTGAATCCAATTCCACAGACAGCTCCAGCCTTGTCCATAATGGATTCTCTATTTCATAGGCTTTGGCTTGTGTTCCTATGGTGCTTGGTTAATATTTCAGCCCGCTGTCTCTCTTCCCTGCACAGCCCACTTTGTTCTATTGATTTATTTGTGCATCCCCCCACATACCACCTCTGTGGTGGGAAGACGATCTATTATGGAATTTAATACCTTTCAAAGAGCTCATTTTATACTTTTTTCCACCTTCTTTTTTTCTGGAAAATGATGGGGAGATACAGAATACGAGTGGTCAGAAAAGGTGATGTCATTTATCTGGCGTTATTTATCCCGCAACTCACAAACAGGAAGTGTAGGCTGCACATTTGTGGTGAAAAGCGTCCTGCAAGCAAAAAGTTTGATAAGAACTGAATTAGTAGGAATTAAATTAGCAGTGGTATAGATACAAACAATAGCTGAAATAGAGAATTTCCGTTTCCTGCTTGGTGTTAGTGTTAGAGAGGAGGAAGCAGCGTCGGAGGATTGGTTAGGATGCACAGTGCACCAGATGTGAAGGAGGAAGTCTGAACCCAGGACGCACTGTTGCTATCCTTCCTGTATCCTGCATCCTACACATAACACCTGGTCAGCTCATCACAATTACCATTTTCCTGTTCTGTATCTCCCTGCACACACACACACACACATTCACATGCACATGGTGAGTCTATCAGCGGTGTAAACACTGTAGGCAGAGGATCAGGGAATGGAATTTTAAATGTAGAGTCCCGTAGAAATCGGTGGAAAGAACATCTGTTCATAAAAAGACAGATTCCGTGCTTTTAAAATCATTCATGCCAGTCCAAGTGCAGTTCAGCTCCAGTGTCTGTGCTATACATTACAGTGAAACAAGCTGGTGTACTGTTGGAGGGCTGCAGACAGGTCACAAATTAAAGGAAAAGTCTGAATTCAACAGTGGGGAAGAGAGCAGGTTACATCAGGTCATGCTCTGTGATGTGTGGGCCTGAATGACTCCTTCAAGATAGATAAACATGTAAGAGTTAAAGGGGACATATCAGCCTTTTTTCATTGTTATTTCATATACTGTTATGATGTCAGATACCTATGTTAAAACATGGTCAAAGTACCAAAATATGAGGTTAACGTATGTAGAAATGCTCCATGCAAGTCAAAAGCCAGGGTTTCAATCTGCACTTCAATCGCAGCGTTTATGCCCATTAACAGCTGTCCATTCGCAGCCTTGTTGCTAACGTTGTTTCTAAGATTTTTCATGTGTTGTGTCGTTGTCCACTCTCATATTTTGGATGGTTAATGTTTCAAATGAAAACCTTAAAAAAGTAGTGAAATCCTACTATTATATTTAGTTTCATGGTTTGTTGATGTAGCTTACAGAACCAGGAGAAAGTCTGCTGAGGCGCATCTTCTAAGAGCTGGCCAATCAGAAAAGAGTGGGCTCACTGGGAAGAAGGCATTAAAGAGACCGGAGCTATAATGGCCTGTTTCAAATAGAGGCTTCACTGAGGGGTTGTGTAGAGGGTCACTTTGTGTGGAAAAAAGGAGCTTTTTGAACTGTAAATCATGCAAAAATATTCCAGTAGAGCCCCAGATTGAAAATATAGACCTGGAAATGTGCATAATACAGTACGTCCTCTTTAAGTTTGGAGAAAAGCTATAGGCACTGATCTACAGAAGTGTAGGAGGAGGTGATATGGTCAGATGAGTCATTCTTCACAAGTGGGTTACGGCATGTGTGGCGCACATAAAGACTCCAGTGAGGGGGATTAAGTCCACTTTAGAGGGGAAAAGTCCAGCAAATCAAAACAAACTTACTCTGAGCGATCACTTTTATACTATAATGGAAAATAATATATATAATAAAGCACCTGTGGGACTGGTTTGTTCCAGGATGACGATACATCCCACCACAAGGAATCACTTCATGTTTAAAGAAAATAATAAACTGTAAATCATAATGATATGTGATGTCAACCTGACTGAGCATCTATGGGAGAATTTGCCACATATTTGACAGCATTCTCAACCACCATCATTAACCCTCACATTACTGTTCATATACTGACCCGACACAGTATTTCCTCATAATTAGTCTCTATAACAAACTTCTGAATCACTAATCATTCATAAATACATCATAAGTCTGAATATAAATAACACAATATTATGGTCACTTTTGAATGATGATTTAAAAAATGTTAGATAAATATGCTTCAAACACACTTCAAATGTTTTGAAAAAGTTACAATATTTTCTATTTTGTATGTTCTGGGCCACATTAGGGGAAGCCACCAAATTCAGGCTAATGAAGTATTTTTTACTGCTCTCAGATGTAAAAACAGAACAGTATGTAAGAGTTAAGTTGCACAAACTTGAAGAATATATGACAACAAGCATGGAAACTATATGGAAACAGCTCTGAGAGAGACTTAATGGCAGTTTTTCCTTTCATTTGTCATCTATATGCTGGTTGGATGATAAAAGAAGGAGTCTGACCCAAGTTTAAACAACTGAATGATGAAGTCAGTTTTTGCAACATCTATATTTTCATGACTCTGATTAGTTCTCCCTCAGTGGACTGTATATAGAAAGATGACAGGAGACAGGAGTCAATCACAGACTTTTTCACACATTTTGGTGCTATCTAAATAATTCCAGCCAGATTTAGGTGCTGACAGATTTGGAATAATCTAATTACCCAATAGGAAACCACCAATTTGTCTACCAATTATTGCAAAAAACAGTAATGGAATTACAGAGAAAACAGGCTATTATCAAAACCTGTCTGAGGAGACAGTGATAAATGGATTTGCAATTAGTGCAATTCACTTGTAAAATTATACACCCTGCAGATGATTCCCCACATCTCAACATAATGGTTGATTTCGGCTGTTTGTGATAATTGCGTTCTGCAAATTACAGTCTTTGTGAATTAGCTTACAATTGATTGTTTAACTGCGTGCCGTATAGATTTTGGAGTCAAAAAGTGGGAGTAATCAGATTGGGAGTATGGATGTCAGTTGACGGCATTTCTGATTGCAAATTCCAGCAGGTAACAAATGCCAATCTGTTTGCGTGCAGAGCGTAAATACGGGATAACCCGGAAAGTGAAACAAACCACTTTGTCAATATGAGCCCTGAAGTTACCCCCCCGACCCCACACCACCACCACAACCAACAGCCATGCCGTTAACTAAACCTTAAGAGCAACTTTCCAGCAATCATTCGAAGTTCCATTTGATTCAATTGACTTTTTTCATACCAGCTGTGCAGAATGAATGGCTCTAATCCCTGACTGAGATGCTTTATTTAACTGGCAGCCATTAGTGAGTCATTAAGGCCCGCAGGCCAGTGTGGGACTGCCTCTGAGTATATACTTATCAATGAAATGGAAGCTAATTACACACAATGGTGGACTTTCCATTTGGTTCAATTTTAAAAGTTTAATGAAGAAGAAGGAAAAGAAGCTTTGGGATAATCGCATGTTTCCTATCTCTCTCTCACACATACACACACACACACACACACAGAATGTATTTCTTATAATCCTGATGTCATTTAGAGGTCTAACTTATTATTTTATTTTTGGTGCATGTTGTATTGATTTTTTTTGGCATTTTGACACAGCTTGAAATCAGCAGCTGTCACATCTTACACTGACACCCCCATAAAATATATAATATGCACATTATATTTTGTATACAAAATATAGAATACATATAATACTTTCTTCCCACAGCTGTCAGGTGATTGACACCAAGCACCAAACATCTCAGACACTGTTAGACAATGATGGAGCTGTGAGCAAACCAAATATCAGCCTCATGCTTCTATGAAAGAGTTAAAAAGAATGAATGTTGGCAACTGTTTTCTTCTGCAGAGAGAGGGGAGGTGAGCCCTGATATGCTGAGTGTGCTCAGAACCCATGAGGAGTATTGGAAAGAAGAATGGACGGCCAACGGTTAATAATAACTGCAGTATGTTATCATTAAACTCGAAGCCCTTTCCCTAATCGATCACAACTCTAAATGCAACTCCCAATTATAACCTCACACTTTAACAAATGGAGCGGCAGCAAAATAATTAGCATTTCTGATTGATTTGACTAATCTGTCTGCACTTGTGAGGAAATTTGGCAGAGGTACAAGTGCACCCAGCATGTCAACAGTCCAGCGGGCATAAATCACGCCCCCATTGGCAGCAGCATATATCAAAAACTATATTGCCTGGGCATCGATCGCTTCTCAGACAAGATTGTGATGAGGATTGTGGCGAGGGGAGAAATGAATTTCAGCCTTCGGCGTCTCGTTTCGATATCCCCAACTAGCCAAGCAGCGAGGGGGGAAATTTTTCCCTTTCTATGTCCATGTCTTCTTTAATCCATCAGTGGTTGACTGCCTGCAAATACACAAAGACAGGCTGCTTTTTGCACCAGAGGACAACGAAGCTGAAGTGTGAGTTCAAGGATGGAGTGGTCGTGGTGTTAAAAGGTGCTCTAAAGGACATGCTGTGTTATTGTTTCATAATGTAACCTGACCAGGAACCAGGGTACATGGACATACACCTCCTGAATTAAACCCACTCTCTGCAGATATGTATCATATACCCACTTTTTGTTCTCTATATGAACACCAGAGCAATTTAATATCCTGGTAAACTGACAAAGATGGAAAATCAGCCTTTGCTTCCAGTGACAAATATTGTAATTAAAACAGGAGGAGATATGGGATTTAACTGAGATAAAAAGCGTTTTAGCTCCAGCAGCTCTTTTCATGTGCTAAGCGAAGGAGTTATTGTGTTTTTTGGAAGGCTCATATTTAAAATACTCACATTGATTCCAAGTGGTTTCCTGCTAAAATAAGAGAATAAGACTACGGTGGTAGAAGTGTAAAGACTCTCTCAGGGTTGACACTGAAGCATCGGAGCTTGAGTGCAGAACCGGAGAGACACGGGTACGGCCCAAAAGCACAAAAATCCATTTACCCAACCTGAAACACACACACACACACACACAGTAATACACACCCACACACAACCAGAGAGGTGCACATGTACTCTCATATGTAAGCCCACACAATCACACACACAGAAACTGGATTTCAGATCAATGCCGGAGGAGAATCAATGAGATGGTGGGGGCTGGGAAGGCAGAATCGCTCAAGGCTAAGATATATTTAGAAAGGTAAAAGACCTGCATGTGGGACGGCTGCGCAGGAGAGAGCAGGAGGAAAATGAAAGGAGAGAATGGCAAGAGGAGAGATTTTGACAAGAGTTAATTGATAAAGTGGGGTTGAGGAAGGGGATGTCTCTGGATTGCACCCAGTCTCCCTGAGGTGCTCATTGACGCCAGGTGTTGCTCACCTATAGCAATTACCAGCACAGCTGATCCACATCCCTCTTTACCAAAACTAACCATATGTCAGCCTCAACAAGCCAACAAGCTGCCATTTCTATCTTATGTATCTCATGTCACTGGGATCCTCTTTTAAGAAGCCCACCTCTCGAGATCATGTGTACAGAGACAGAACACGTTCCACATCAATTCAAACACACAGATGTTCATTTTCTCTTTTGTTTCTCATGATCAGTATAGACTAAAGCATTGTTTGGGCAATATGTGTTTTTTCTCTGTGAATCTGAGGGATTCATTTCTGTTTGGTCTCAGTTGGTATGTGAACATATGGTGTGTTTATCTGCCCTCCATCTTTGTGCTTTTTAAGTTTTGAATTGTAGTTTCGCTTTAGGACACGACCACAACTCATGACCGAGAAGATGGAGAGTCCCTCTGAGTCCAAACATTAGCAGCAGATATAAAGTGTCATAAAAGTAAACATGTAGCTTGGAGTTTTTTTTTATTTTTAGCCCTAAGTTTTAATGATGAATACCTGCAAGTATCTCAGAGAAAAGTAAAGAGAAGTAAAACTATTTTCTCCACAGTGTGATAAAAGGTATAACTCAGAATGTCAAGACCTCCTTTCCAGGGTACTTTTTTAAAAGTTTCTTTTTGTAACAACCAAATCACATTCACACTCCAAATGATTGAATATCTTTACAAACTAATGAGAATAAGTAGAAGATTTTCAAAATATACTGTGATGATCCCACTCAAGGCTAAAAAGGAACGACTTCACCCATTCAAGCTGCAGCTATTATGTCTCGTCCTTCACTTAATTTAGACTTTGCATACAATTTAAATGGCTCTGGTGTTGGGGGAATATTTACATATACATTTATACGTTCAGATCTCCACAAGGAAAGGACAGTGGGGCCGCCCACACAAACACACATATCCATAAGAGATGGAGAGCGGGGCGTTTCGGAGTGCCAGAGAGAGTGATGGATGGAGGTATGTCTGAAGGCGGGATGGGACAACAGAGAGGGTGTTTCAGATCAGTGACGCCCCCTCACCTGCCACGGCCACCCAACAAAATCAAGCAAAAACAGAGGCAAATGAATGAGGAAACTACCATCTGATAAAAACTGTGAAACTGTTAAAGTAGTTCAGGTAATAACACAAGATGTGAAAATGTCACACCACACCTTAAGAGGAAAATTTACAAGAGATCCAAGCCCAAAACTGTAGGTTTTCTCCTTGAGACTGTGGGTAGTGAACTGTATGTAGTGTTGTCTATGAAACACCAGTATAGATCTCTGTCGCCATCTGGTGGCCAGAAGTGAAAACAACATACCTTCATAATGTTAAAGCCACTGCAAAGACATGTTTCTGTTATAATTTTCCACCACTAAAACTAAAACATATAAATAATAGTATATCTTTTTTTTTTATAACAGTGTAGAATATTCTATTTTTCCAGCAAGAAAAATTATAAGACTGGTGTACTCAGATGTGACTGAAACTTATTGCTTAGTGCTCCATCTGATATGTAAAGGTCTAAATTCATGATGATGAATCTGTATCATAATGGAAAGTGGTGTACATTAACTTGAATAGCACTTTACTTCAATGAAGTCTGGGGCTGCTGAGAATACATGATCAGATTCACTCAGCATACACACCATGTTCTCCTAACTTCAGAATCTTAGTAACTTTGTCTACCATCTGTTGTGTTTGATGAAGCCCAGAAAAGTTTGAAATGATTTGATTGCACTTCCTGTGATAAGCACAATCATTTACTTTGATTTCTTGCTCATTTATTACACTCACTTGTTTTGTAAGAACAGAGAGAAACTGGTGCAAGCATGTCAATGGAGATGTGTGGCGATGGCTCAGTCTTATACTTCGATAAATAAAAGAGCAGATGAATTGTGATGAATGTTCCAATGCAGCTAGGATTTGACCCATAGAAGCACCACTGACGGTAGCTGAACAGCACACTGATGTGCTGCTGACATCTGGTGTTTGATACATGTATTACAGGGACAGGAGGGCCTGGGCAGCTGATATTCCCAAGGGAATTCTCATGGGACCTTCCATCCTTTAGTCTGAGTTCATGAATAAACCGGGTAGTCAAAGCTCCTTATCAGGCATATTGAACATGTTCAAGAGAGGAATATTGCAATGATTAGAGAAGGCTTAAATAGCTAAGAGGGCTCAAGGCTGAGATGTATTTTTTGAGCAAAGAAAAAGTTACAGAGTACCTACCCAAATTATCATATTTTTGCTGCCAGTCGAGGCTGAGCTTTGCCTCTCATGCCACTAGAGGGAGCCATAGATCCAGATATTATCTCATGTCTTTACCAACCTACGGTGATGTGATTTTCTGAAGAGATTGTATCACTTATATGTCAAGTGTGGGATTTTCCTCATTCACTTTGACTTCTTCACATTGTCAGATTAAGATTTGTATTGATCTTTTTTTTTTTTTTTTTGACCTGAAATTTGTTACACTTTGTTTATCATTCATGCGTCATAAAGTTAACCTTTTAAAAGATGGTGGGATTTTATTTAGGGGTGAGACCTCCTTAGATCCACTGGATGTCGCCCTTGTTCTTATATACAGTAGTATAGTATGTTGCATCTTTGTGGTATGTTTTACCAGTGCTCTGGTACTGATGGTAAATTACATGCTTCTGTCAGAGTTTGGAGTGTTCTTTCACAGCATGAGCTCAGGAAGAATACTGTTTATCCTGATTACTACCTGACAGATAGATTTTTATTTAATCTAAGCTGACAAAATTTTCCCCTGGTCTATCCTACAAATTAAATACAAATAATCCACTTCAGTTAGCCTGCGGGATGATAAAAGAACTGTGTTGTCTCCCAGAATCCGAACAGCCTTTGATGAAGCTCTGTCAGTGACGCCCTCTGCCCCCTGACATTTACTTTCATGTGCAGAGGCTTTTTTGACTGGCAGAGCTCTTTCAAATGCAAAGCTCCAGTGAGCTGAAAGAGGTGGATGGAGAGAGTAAGAGAGAGGAAAGTATGAAAGGGCATAAAGAGAGATGGAAAGACACACCTTGTTCCCTGCCACCTAACTCCCCCACTCACCAGGTAAGGAGGTGACTGCTAATTGACATGCTAAATGCTCTGGCATCCAAATTGTGATTCCTATACTCCCTACTCGTCTCCTCTCTTCTCTGCATGCATCTTATATTTAGTGTTGTCTCCTTTTCTTCACAATTTCCACATAAGACATGCTCCATAGGGCCATCTTTTGAATCACAAGCAAATAAACAAAAGCAAGTCTACCTTGAAAAGTTATTTTATCAAGCTGTCAGCCAGAAAATCTCTTTTTCCCCTCACAGACACCTGAAAAAATGACTTGTTTTGAGTGAAATCACCTCAACACCTGCATGAGAATCTTCTTTATTAAAATATATTATCACAGGTTTTAATGAAACTTAAACGAACTAAAATGATCGTGCTGTATATGCTAAATGAAACTTGTAGAAAATGACCATTTTGGTTCATTTTCTACATTTACATAAATCATATTAAAGGAAGTGACCAAATGAATAATAACAAAATAATAAAAAAATTACAAATTAATTCAATAATAATATTTTATTCATGTAAAAACAAAAAGGACCATTGACTCATTCATACATTTATGGATCACAACATTTGTTTTCCCCCTTTTTGCTTTTGCAATTCTGTTTCATGTTTATATTTGAATTCATTATCCAAAAACCTTGGCAAGCACATGTGAACATTACTTTGTACATTATAGTTTTATCTCCTGCCTGCAGCTGGCATGTGGCCTACAGTGGAGCACTTGTGGGGATTTGACTCGTTCTACAGATTCACCTACAATTATTGGCTTTTCAAAAAAAAGGACCGGACAACTTTTATTTATTTGAGATAAACCCATCCTAAAAAATGGCACATCAGCAAATAACCGATGCTGCCCCCAAAAAGCTTTATTCCCCTGCCAGCGATCGAGTCAAAAAAGTTCATCCCTGAATTTTCAAGCTCTGTAAATACTGAATTTGTGGGATAAAAATGCTCAGAAAGGTGAATCTCTTTGTTCCTGGCATCAGTTCTGTGTTGTGTTCATTAGAGGGTGACGTCACGCTGCACTGACTCATGTCTTGCGTACGTCTTGCCTTCTTTCCCACCTGCAGTCTTTACAAAAAAAAGCTCATTCCTTTGTGTCAAGGTGAACGCAGCTGCGGTACAAGGTCAGATGATGTGATATCAGGCTATGACATCACCGCTGTCAGGATCTGCGGTGAGGTCAACCATACACAGACCGGCTGCTTTACTCATGCTCATTTGAAGATCAGATCAGAGTTTATAAAGATTATGTTCTAAAGTGTTTCTGTGCAAAATGTCAGGATTAAATGTTGAGGAATGCAGATTTTAGGCTGTGAGACTGATCAGGAATCAAACCACCATCTTTAAATATGCTTTGGGTTCATTTGTTTAAACGTTGCTTGCAACCATTCATTTAAAAGTATGATCTCACTGATGTGTGCGTAACTCGGTCACAGTTGTAAATCAAGCTGTAAGTCACAGTTTTTGTCACTGGTCATTGGTACTGACTTACTGTATGGCTGGCCTCTGACTTTGTGGGTATTGTAATGCAATAAAATTCCATATATTTCAATTGATTTACTTTTGATACATTCATTCTTTAAAGAGCTATAATTTAATTTAGCACCTTTAGCACCAATGCAGCATGTAAACAAGAGAAAGACGTCAAAATGACTGGATGATCTTTTTTGATTTCAGGCTTCGTTCAAAAAATACGGGTAAAAAATGGTATTAGAGTGATAATGACTTGTTAGAAACAAGCACTCGAACACACACACACACACACACACACACACACACACACACACACACACACACAGATTCAAACTCAAGCCAAGAGGCCAGCTGCTTCAGTAACAGAGCACACTTAACAGAGATCCTGTGGCATCGATTAGTATTAATAACTTATGAGCCTAACAGGACCAGTGGGAAGGAGAGATGTAAACACAATGACCTGTTCGTCAATTCACTCTGCATGTGTGTGTGTGTGTGTGTGTGTGTGTGTGTGTGTGTGTGTGTGTGTGTGTGTGTGTGTGTGTGTGTGTGTGTGTGTGTGTGTGTGTGTGTGTGTCAGGTCCTCAGCCTGCTATTAAGAGTCTCCATTTGAGACATTTCTAAGCGCAAACACATTAAATGTGATCTAGAAGGCTGTGATTTACGTGCCATTAATACAGTCCTTAGTTATATTTTAGAAACCATTTAAAAAGGTGCCTTATGAGAAAGTGATACCAATTAGTGTCTTACTAATTGAATGAAGTTATTCCTGCCTCCAGACATTGTACAAGCCTATAACTATACACTCTTCTTCTGACTCAACTGTATGTCTCTGTACTCATTTTTATTCTCAAGTTTTATTCATAATGATAATTATATCATGCAAACTTTGGTATCTGTTGTGAATAAATTCTTAATACTGAAAACCAGCAGACCAAATATGACTTCTCATCAGCCTCCTCCTGGTCCAGCAGGAATACAAATAGTGCACATAATAACTGTCTGGCAACTACTGAGCATTATTCAGAAGACTCAATTTAACATTCACCCAAAACATATCGTGCTGATATGACTCTGGATCTGTAATTATATACACATTTTAAACTGGTAACAAAGTAGTAATGGGCAATTAGCAGACACATTTACTGCACAGCGATGGTGTTGTAGGGATTATGGTGCATTCAGGGTATATGAGAGGGAGTTATTGAGAATATTGCATGCTCTGTGGTGAGCATTAGGAGGTGATGACCACCACTGTGAGTCAATTTAATCCAGATAAAAATGTAATTTTCTATCAGACACACTACTCCTATACTGTAAGCCCCTTCATAAATGTATGAATGAATGAATATATATTAACCCTCTTCATCTTGTAGAATTGCACTCCTGACACATTTTGTTGTCGGTCTTGCCCTGCATGAACTAATTGTTGCCAGTCACAGTCGAGCACATGCACACACTCGTGCTTTTGCCTCAGCGTTCCCTGACCGGTATTAGAGCGGCATGGATTAGACAGCGCTCAAAGAAGTGTCAGTGGACCCCTCTGTGGGCAGCAGCAAGACCCTGATTAGTGCTAATGAAGACCTGCGTGAAGTGTTCATGCATGTGAGGGGGTGTACATAGATTAGAATGGCTATTGTACTGCTGTAATCAGACTAATTGCATGTGAAATGATGTGTGCGCCAGTAGTGGACTGAGGGGGACGAGCTCTGCTGCCCACATGTAAGAGTCACATCGTATTAAACTTTCAATCAACCTGGATGCTACCATGAACTCAAATGTATTATTAAAAGTCCCCAAAGTGATTTAAACAGAGGATCTGATAGTCATATCTGACCTCTAACCTCCCCTGTGCTCTGTGTCTCTACTCCACCTCTAAATGGACATCCGCTATCCCCCATCGCTCCGCTCCCGGTCCTGTTTCCATGGCAACATGCCCTTAACCTTCTGCCAGCTTTCCCCCCATGGCGTCGCCCCCCTCTCCCTCCCTCCGCTCCTTCACCGCGGTCTCTGTTGCTCTCAGCCTGGGAAATCAGCCTAATAAATAGCTTTATGGTAATCAGGCTGGTGAACGGCAAGTAGAGCTGCCAATCTTAATACACTTATTAAAGTGCCTGAAAATGTCAGTCTCCCCTGTTGCCCCGTGGCCCCTCGCCACACTCTCGCTTCACTTCTCACTCTCTGTGCCGCTAGTCAGTCTTGTCTCTGCCCCTCTGCTCCCTCTGTCACAATGTGTCATCCTGCCTCTGTTGATATTTCTTTCAGTACGTGTCCTTTGTGATGATTCTTTAACTTTGTCAGAATGTAAGTATGTAAGGCCTGAGGTTTCCACTTCTATTCATGCCAGGGTTGTTAAATACATTCAGATTCAGATTTTCTTTTCTTTTTTTCTATTTTCGGTAGAGACGATTTGTTCCCTATGAGCTTTATAATTGATTTTCTGATTTTTATTGTTAACATTTAAGGCCTTGCATGGTGAGGCTCCTTGTTGAATATCAGATAAGATTGAGATAATCCCTCCTACAAGCTGCAGCACAGCCTGAGATCCTCAGTCGGGATTCAGCTGATTGTTCCAGCTACGCTTCATTTTACCAGGAGTGATCTGGCCTTTTCTGTCCAGACCCCTCAGCTTCTGGAACATTTCCTGTCTGGACACCTCAGTAACTGATCACTAACATGTTTTCAATCACTTCTTAAAGCTTAATTTGATAGTTGAGCCTTTACCAGACCCCGGCTGTTTGATACTATTGTTTACTCTTTCTATTTTCCCTTTGTAACTTAAAAAAAAAGGAACTTAAATAAACTTGATTGTGATTATTATTCCAAATGTATTCTATTGTGGCATTTTGATGGCATTCCATAAAAAGATACATGTTGATAAATATCTTTTTTAATTATAATGAAAATCTTCATTATTCATTATTTTCCTGAAATTAAAGGACATATTTGTAATTTTTTGTGATTGTTTTCACTTCTAAAATTATATCATGACTCTATTATGTAATCTATTAAGAGTCTATTATGTAATCTATGAACGTGAACATGTTGGCAGAGTATCTCTCTTTTCTTATTAACATATTACATATACTTGGGTATGTTATCACTCAACATCAATGTTACTTATTTACTTTTGTACATAATGTTACAATTACTACATTTTTTTTAACTACTTATTATTTATTGTTCTTTATTCTTTTTATTGACCACTTATTGTATAAGTAGTGTATAAATATAAGTAATATTGTAAATTTCCCCATCGTGGGACTAATGAAGGAATATCTTATCTAACATTATATTATACAGGCAGCATAGTCACTATTTAAAAAAACAGTAAGTCAAAGAAGAAACAAAAGAAAAATGAAATAATGGAAGGGAAAAAACAGTGACAAAGGTTAACAAAAATATGAGTAGTCAGACTGCAAGAAAGAGTCAAAATGAGTCTCTTTTAGAACAAACTTTAAAGCTGAGTACCAACATGAAAGATTTCTGCTGACAGTTTCATATGTCACTGTCACTGCAGTGAAACAGCTCCACATTTTAGCCCCTTCAACCCCTCAAAAGACACCTTTAGAACCACAGAGTTTGGTTTTCCTTTTAAAAAAATCCTCCTCTCTCGCCTCACAGAAGTGTAATCTTGCCGTTTGAAATTGGAGTCATTGTGACTTCCGCTCCTTGAGAGAATTGGCTACGTGGCATCAATCCACAATATAGCCCGTCTCTGCAGCTGCTCCCCCTCTGCTCCTCCACACTTATCTACTCTCATATGATCTGCTTCACAGCCTGTGTGTGTTTACTGACCCCTTCTGTAAAATACAACCTGGCATCATTGTCTCTGACAAACCCCCACTGTCTCTCTCTCCCCCTCCCCGCAGTAACTCTCTTCTTTTTATCTTACTTTCTCTATCCTTCTGGCTTCTCACCCCTGACATACTCTCAAGTGTTTACTCCCACTATCACTCTCTCATTTCTTGCACTGCCAGCCATCCATCACTCAAAATAGTCAGTGACATTTTTTGGGCCGTTTTTCAACCTTCTCATCGCCTCACCGAGGGTCCTCACTGAGGGTTTAACTCCCTCCATTGGCTCTTCAGAATAGGGTCACTGAGCCAGGAGCAGCATTGGCAGCAGCAGCAGCATTTTGGCATTGTGCACCAGATTAGGTTCATCAATGAGTTGGATTTACAGCGTTTAAAGAGGGTGCCAAGGTTTTTTGAGGATGGGGCTCGATTAAGTGAGCTGTGACATTATAGAGATCATCCACAATCTTCCTGCCTGCTAACACTTTAACATACAGGTAATGAACTTACCCTTACCCAAAAAGTAGTATACTTGAAGTTCATTTTATTAACCTTCGTGTCGTCCTCCCGGGTCAAATTCACCCCGTCTGTTTTGACAGTTCCTTCTTTCCTCCCTTCCTTCCTTCCGTCTGTCCTTCTTCCCTACCTCCTTCTCTCTTTCTTTCCTTCCTCTCTCTTTCCTTCCTTCCTTCTTTCCTTCCTCCATCCCCCTTTCTTCCTTCCTTCTGTCCGTCCTTCCTTCCTCCCTCCCTCCTTCCTTCCTTCCTTTCCTTCCTCCCTTCCTTCTTTTCTTTCCTGCTTTCCTCCCTCCTTTCCTTCCTTCCTTCCTTTCCTTCCTTCCTTCCTTCCTTCCTTCCTTCCTTCCTTCCTTCCTTCCTTCCCTCCTTCCTTCCTTCCTCCCTTCTTTCCTTCTTTCTTCCTTCCTTCCTTCCCTCCTTTCCTTCCTTCTTCCTCCCTTCCTTCCTTCCTCCCTCCTTTCCTTCCTTCTTCCTCCCTCCCTCCTTTCCTCCCTTCTTTCCTTCCTTCTTCCTCCCTTCCACCCTTCCTTCCTTGACTCGAGGACAACAGGAGGGTTAAGTATGCTTGAGTGTAAGTATAAGTATAGCAAGTATACTACGGACTATGTACTTGTAGTATACTAGAAAGTATACTAATTTAATACCTCTTAGTATAAGTGTAAGTCTTAGTATTAATGTACTTAGTCTTAGACTTTTCTTTATACTTTTCTGTATGAGCCAAGTATACTTCACTATACTATTCTTAAGTATATAAAATATAGTATATAAAAAGTAAACTTCAAGTATACTCCTCAGTTTTAGTATAAAATAAGTATACTCGTAACTAAGGGTAACTACTGTAGCAGCCTGACCTTTTTCTGGCGTTACAAGTTGTAAGTGTCATTAAAGGATCATTTCACCTAAATGACCACAGAACATATTTTCTCACTTATTTCAAGTGATATATGGCCATGCAGATGTCATTTTTAAACATATTTCCATGTTTTTAGAGAAACATTTAAAAATGTCTGCCAATCCAATACAGTGGAGGTGAATGGCATTTCATTTGTGGTGCTCACAGCATGGGACATTAAAAAACCTTAATAAAATAATGAATAATACGTAAATAAACTATTAAATGCTAATAATATGTAAAGATTAAATATCACATACTTTACAAAAACTCATGACGGTTATAAAAATGTGCGGTTTGTTATTGAGTGGCACACAACCTACAGGTTAAAGGAGCATGCTTATGATTGGACAGCTGCTGGTTTGAGTCACCTGGCTGTTTGGGACAAGCAGGACCAGGAAAGAGGATGAGTAAGACTGTTCCAATCTGTTCCCCACATGTGTCCCACACCAGAGAACTGGTCATACTGGGAAGTTCAGGTCTGAATGTGTTCATTGAATCCAATAATGAGGGAATGGTTGAAAAAGAACAATAGAGCAATAGGGCAACAATAGGGCTTAATGCCTCTCACATGACACTAGTTACATTTTCATAAAAGCTTGATTTGTAATGACCTCTTTTCTTTTTTTGGATTAGTGATTACAGCTTTTGTTTTATTTCTTTTATTAAACTGTCTTTTTAGAGCAGTGAAGGCTACATAATGTGTTGCTGTTTTTGTAAAATAATGAATATCTCTGATTCAAAAAGAATGATTTCCACTATAAAGACAGAAAATAAGTCACCTTATTATGACAAATATATTGCGGCGATTGTGTATTTTTTTTCCTTCAGTGAAATAAAACAAAATTTAATCAAGTGGAAATTATTTTTACAGTCTGCACTCACTTTAATTAGCCCAAAGTCAGACTTTCACATTTGATTGACTGAGAATAACTTAAGCTTACACACAGTCAACATTATTATAAATGTCAAAATTTGAATATCCTGCAAATATTACTCTAAGCATATAATTATACATTTATATGATGGCAATTAAAAGTGAACTTCTGTCTCCATCACTCAGAGACAGATGGAGGAGAGGGAATGGACGACCAACAGAAGTGAATATTTTCTTAAGCCAATTCACTCATGGGCTTTTGTTTGTGTGTGTGTGTGTGTGTGTGTGTGTGCGTGTGCATGACCATGTCAATGAGGATGTCAGCGCTGTATTGATTAATTAGTATTTACTCTGTAATTGTCCAGTGATTGCTGCAGCTACGGTCTGTGGGTAGTATCCTCTTGACGCACACACGCACACACGCACGCACGCACACACACACATACACACATTTACAGTCTCTGCTAATGAATCAATATTGGCATGTGGCATGATAGATACACTGAAGCATAAATTGAGATCATGAGACAAATAATAATGAACAAATCATATCACGGATGAGTTATTGCTCTGGTATACTGAACATCATTTCTGTATTCATCTAGTATGGAAATAGTCTATTTATGGATTCTTTACCAGTACGACAACTAGTTAAAGAGCTGTCACTCTTTCTGGTTTTAATGAATCCAGACTTCATTTATTCAGGGTATACTCCCACTGAAATTAATGGTCTCACTTTGAATGGAGAGTAGGCCAAAACATGAGTCTACAATTAGATACAAAGAGAAACAAAGTCAGAGGAACAAAGGGAAATGGAAATAGTCATACAGCCTGAAAAAAAACCTTATTAATAAAAAGAAATCCTGCAGTTTCCTGTAGATTCATATTCCACAGTAATCATACATATGACCTTACAAATAGAAACCTTATGATTCAAAGGCCTGCTTTTATATTCCTGTTCCTATTCCTATTTAGCAGAAATGACCTCAGACTACTCTGAGATGAACCAAACTATAATAGATGGAGATCTGCGCTTTAAAAAAGACTAAAATAAAGATATCTTCGAGTTTAACAACTAAACTTTTGTAGCATCATGAACACTTTGATTGTTAATGCAAATCACTCCCGTCTGTGCATGTTCAGCTGTAATTAACATGCAGAAAAGACTCTTAAGTAACATAAGTAGAACATACAGTATTATGGGTGGCCATATGCCACAAAGCCATCGTGATCTCCGCTGTTCACACTGTTTTTATATTTTAGTATTCATAGGCATGCATGACCAATAGTGTTGACACTGCAGGGTTGTCATTGCATCGTTTCTTTGTCACTGATGGATTCAAAAGATAATTGGCAATGGGATTGTGATGTGAAATGGATTTGGGCGACAGCAATATGTGTTACAGTTTGTGCGAGTGTGTGTGTAAGAGACGGGGGGGGGGGGGAAACAAAGAGGGAGAGATTTGTCATGCTTACACTTGATGGCTTATGTGATTTCACCTGTGTGCATGTTTGTATATTGACATTGACATGTTTAAGTATTGCCACGTGTGTCCTTTCGCTCAAGTGTTACTTTTGCTGCGCCGACAGTCGTCCACTCGTACGCCAGCCAATAGCGGCTGAAATCTATTTACATTTTCATAAATAAAAAAAAAAGGGGAAAAAAATCACTTCACACTTTCACTCCACTCATGTTCTATTTCAAAGCAAAGCTGTTTTAACACCATTTGTCTAACTTAGGCAAAAAACTGATTCGCCTAAGCGGAAAAATGCCACGCATACAAATTTTGGTATTCGTCCATAATCATGATGCAATATCTGACTTTAGGCGAGCAATGTTTCAGTTAGGACTCGTGCACTTCATATCAATGCTTTTACTTCAAGCAAAATGTTTGAATCCAACTTTAACCGCTGTACATATGTCTCCATTTAATGCAATAATGTGTTGGAGTAGACAGCATGTCATAAGTTATAGCCCTGATTGGAATAACAATGGTGCAGGGCAGATGTGATGAACAAAAGGACTGTGTCATCACACTCAATCTACCCAGGATGCTACCTCAGTTAAGATGTAGGGTTAAGGGGATGGGATGGGTGGGGGGGGGGGTTAAGGGTTACGACCTCTCTTCGTGACCCCCGAGTCATCAGCACACTTAACCCCTCATTTTGACTGACCTCCTCCTTGTACGTGCGCTCCCAGATGAATGCACGGTGCAGCCAGCCTCTTTAATGTACTGAAAGCAGGAGTTGTTGAGAATAGAAAGCGTCGGATAATACACGGAGGCATCGATTGATTGAGTAAACGCTGCTTTCTTTGTACTGTGTTTGCAATTTCATTATCGCATTAAGACATTTGTATAATTGCTGTAATCCTCTTTGCGCAGGCAGCGGCGGGGTTTACGGGAATCATCTTCACTAGTGCTGATGAATCAGTAAGATAGAGGCGTTTCGCTAAGGTCTGTTTTATTTGCAGTAAATGCTACATGTAGAGTTTCAAGCATCGTGATTAAAGTCTTAATTGAAGTGATACATTTTGCAGTCAAAAAAATCTAATTTATCCTTATTTTTAACACTGATTTTTTTTAAAGCAGTTTGAAGATGCATCACATATTCTTCTTTAGACTCTCAGCCTTTGAGTGGGTGGACTAGTGTACATGTTTGATTGACAGCTGAGCACCAAACACAATCTACTGAAATGAAGTAGGGAACGAAAATCACGCCTCATACCTCCCTTATTCCCACACGAGTAGTATTTAAGTCACTATCTGCTCTTCTTCCCTTTGTCTCAGTTCTCACACCCCTCCCTCCCAAACCCTCTCTAACATTCTCTCTTTCATTTGACTTCAGGAACATGGTTACTCCATCCAGGACAGGAAGAAGAGACGGCTCCCCCCACCCAGAGTTACACCCCACACTGGTTCACCCTCTATACCCACAAGATCAGTACAGCATCCCATGCCTCCATCCATCCAACTGGCACCCTGATTCTGACCTCATCTATTCATCCCTTCATCCCTTACCCTACACCCCCATCCCTTCATCCCCTCATCCCTCCACCACTCACCCTTCTACTATTGTTCCAATAAACCTTTAAACTCATTTCTAAGTTGGCGTTTGTACTGGAGCTAACAAGTAAAGGACACTCAGTAGTGGTAGTATTAAAGACTACATCATTGAACCACTAAACTGAGTGATGTTGACATTTGAAGTTAGGAGTTTTGAACAGTTCAGAGCACTCCAGACGAGTAGCTAATTAACAAAACACAAGCTTCATGCACTTTTCCCCGGTGAAAATATTTGGAAGCCTGTAAAGTGAACAGATGTGCAACACAAGACATGTGTCCATGTTCAGACATCAGCTTGAGAGCTTAGTTGCAGGCAGCTGTCTGGTCATTGGCTCAGGAGGATACTGTAGGACATCAGCACTTAATGCTTTATGCAAATGACATGATTGTCTTAATGCAATGAATGAATGTGTCTTACAGCATACAGCTAGACAGGTAAGCTGCCATGACATCAGAATTTATAATACAATATATACGGTGTATTTCTTACTTTTGGGTACTTTTTTTTCCTTTTTTTTTTTTTCAAAAGAGAGCTTAACCCTTACATACTGTTCAGGTCTAATTTGACTTATTTCTTTTGAGTGCTGTAAAAACACCACAAACACATTTCTTCCAAGTGGACTTTTCCTAATGTGACATTGAATAAACAAACATGGAAATAAAATGCTTTTTTTTTTTTTTTTTTTTTTTTGTGTAGCTGATACATATTTCTATCAATTTAACCAATTTGATCCAAAACTAGAAAATCACCATTCAAACATGTTATATTCTTCCATAATATAATGATTGAAAGCTTTGTTAAGGATGAATCAAACATGTATTAATGACTAACAGGGGATTTATGAATGTGAACTGGTGTGGAGACTAATAATGAGTCAGAATATGAACAGTATGTAAGGGTTAAGATTGTCATTTAGAAAACAGGTCTGCATGCTTTGGTGGAAAAAACAAGTGAAAGAAAAGTTGCTGATAAACCAGACTGCTGTTTTTTTATGAAATGGCTATTAAGTAGAAAATAAGATGAAAACCCCCAGACATACAATGTGTTTCGTCTTCTGTCGTCTTACACTAAATGTTACCGTCTCTGAAGTGAAAAGGACATCATTCTCATTCACTCCAATAACAGGCGACTGCTGGCCCACCCCCAGGAATAAAGCTGAATTATCATATTCTCATCTCTGAGGCTTATCACAACTCTTCCTCCTACAAACAGTGTGGAAATTGAACGAGCCACGCTGACAATTATAATACCGGTGGGAGTTATCGTCTTTTTTTCCCGATCCACCCTTTTCTTTGCAAACACATGACACTAATCCGTGCCCCCATCCTGCACCTTATGAGCTAATCTAACCAACCGTCTCACAGTATATCTTCATCACCATCCGATCTGCCTGCGCTCAACCACCTGGAGAAATCCTCGCCGCGATAGAGGAAGTTGTCCAAGCCGATATTAGCATATGCAGAACTGTCTTCTGCTTACAAAGTGGCGTCTCTTGCCCTTCTCTCTTTCTCTCTCTCTCTCTCTCTTTTTTCTCTCCTCCTTCCCCTTCGGTTCTCATCTTCGCCACAGATGCTGCCTCATTTCCATTCCCGCTCGGTTATGTACATAATTCTGCATATTATCTCAGACACAGGGGGGCTAAGCATGGAACCCACCGTAAAAAAGTGTCCTTCTGAACAGGTTAGAATTGTTTTTTTTTGCTTTGAACAAAAGCATAATAAAGATTGTTACCACTGCTTTTGGAACTCATGTCCATATCCAATACTTATCTACTTAGTAGGTGCAATTTTATACGACTTAAAATGAACTTTTACGCTCTTGAAAAACAGGTGAAACTTGTTCAAATAGCAAAAGTTCAATTGGTTGATTGAAGCTTGGAGATGAGGGCTGTGTTTCAACAGAGGGCCCCATGCCACAGCTACAGATTGGGGCTTTAAAGTGAAATTATGGATGATAAGCTTATCAGGGGGTGCAGCAGGCCGGTGCTTGATGGAAACCACGATGAGGAGGCTCAAGCTGCTATAGAAGCTAAAAAAAAAAAACGTTGAGATGATCGGATGATAATTGGGCACCTAGCTGGACTGCTGAGCCGGTGTTGAGCCACTGATGTTATTCATCCTCCGCTGCAAGCGACTGAGGAGGTTTCTTAATGGGAAAGTTGGGAGGGACAGATGGAGGGATGAGGTGAAGGAGCACAGAATGAACAAAGGGGGAAAATATGCAGCGATTCAGATCCTTTATTAACAAGATGCTGTCACATACAAATCCACACGCACAGATATTCATTCGAAAGCCGTTCACTGTCTCTTTTTTTTTCGTAACCTTCAGTTATGTATTCACACAGTGAGGCAGGATTGTTTATGCAGCAGCCATGACAATAAGTCAAGGTGAATTGGAACAGAATTGAAGTGAAGCAGACAGTGGCAGTGGGCGAAATAGAGTAAGATAAAGAAAGGATGATAAGGACAGATGAGGTATAGCGCAGAGGGACGGACGGAAGAAAGGATTCCTGAACGTGACAAATATGATGTCATGAAGTCAGTGTTTCATTCAATTGGACTGGGAATGAAAAGAAGGCTTTCTCAGAATAACTCGCACACATTTTTGTGCTGACAGTTTTCCTTTTTGATAATGATGGTGATCGACTAGAATACAGCCATATTTTTATTTACCACCACATCCCTCTTTCTACCACTCTCACCCTGTCATTTAGCCTGATGTCATTGATTATGCTGTGAAGAACAACAGGTCAGGCAGCAGACTTCAATAAAAACACTATAAATGCTTTCCTACCTCGCCTATCTATCTCTGTCTATCGGGAAGATCGGTGTTATGCAAAGTTACTAGAAGCATAGACTACTAGTATCATCATAAAATATACCAAAAAACATAATATTTCTATTTGGTTTTAAGAATTAGTTCATATAAATTATGATTTTTGTTTGAATTCCACCTTCAGGAAAAAATAAAGAGAGAAAAAAGGATACATTGAATTGAAATAAAAGCTGTTTAACTGTTAAAGGTCCATGTGTAAGGTAGAGTTAATAGAGGAAGGTTATAACATTGAGGAAAATATGAGTCAGGATTTCATTGGGACATATTTTTATGATTTGTCTTTAAAAAACTGCCTGTAAGAAGTTTAAAGTGGTCTGAAAGATGTTTATTTTAATTGGGTTGTGCATTATGAGAGGAGGTCCAGATGTAAATGAAGTTTAACCCTCCTGTTGTCCTCGAGTCAAGGAAGTTAGGATGGAAGAAGGAAGGATGGAAGAGAGGGAAGGATGGAACAGAGGGAAGGAAAGGAGGGAGGAAGGAAGGGAGGAAAGGAACGAAGGAAGGGAGGAAGGAAAGGGAGGAAGAAGAAGGAAAGGAGGGAGGGAGGAAGGAAGGCAGGAAGAAGGAAGGAAAGTAGGGAAGAAAGAATGAGGGAAGGAAAGGAGGGATGAAGGAAGGGAGGAAAGGAAAGAAGGAAGGAAAGGAAGGAAAGACGGAGGAAAGAAGGAAGGGAGGGAGGGAGGAAAGAAGGAACGGAGGACAGAAGGAAGAAGGAAGGGAGGAAAGAAAGAGAGAAGGAGGGAGGGAGGAAGGAAAGGAAGGAAGGAGGGAAGGAAAGAATGACAGTATGTCCATTATGTATGGAAGTACATAATGAAAATGACAATAAAGTAAATCTTGATCTTGAATCTTGAATATGATGATTATTAGATAAGATCAGAAGTTTAAAGAAGCATCTTTTCTATGATTTCTTAACAGATTTAGCAACTTGACTAGATTCTTGATGGATATCAGACATCCTGCCACCGCTATTAAAACTAGTGAGTACAACTAGTTATACATTTTGTAATTCATCTGTTGTTTGAATCTATTCAGAGTTTATTCATCCATGTCTATTTGCATCCCTAATTGCGATATTTTTTAAATAATTTAATTGTAAACATGTGTTATTAAATCTACAATAAATCTAATATACGAGCTTTACTGATGTGGGTTATCAGATGTGAATAAGCTGTGCCGACATGACTGCATTTCACAAAGAGAGGAGTAACCAGGCTTGAGTTGTTTGAGTATTCTGGAGCATGTCTCACTGATAGTTTACACCACAGTTGCACTATCTGGCTGTTTTCATTTGTCAGGCGGCGCTTGTACAGACACAGAGCTTGTTTAATTTCCTCTTCGGTTTTCTACATCTACCATCATCATGTGTCCACAGCACTCGGCACACTGCCAGGCCTTCCACTGTTTCTTTGTTTTAGATACCAAGTCAAGACCCACTCTGAAAAAAAGCCAAATAAATAGCAACGAGATTACTGCCTGGGTAAGCTTATTCTTTATGAGAAATCAATCAGTGTCATAAATGTGCACTTCTTCTTGATCACCACCATTGATTCATACTGATAATCAAAAGTAAAGAAATTACCAGAAAAAAACAGATCCACTGAGCATCACGGAGGAATGAACCGCCAGGCTGATGTGCGAAAAAGTCGTGACCCTTCTCTGCTGGAATAATGGTTTGGTTTTGGATGAGTGCCAAGAGTGACGGGGGGTTCATATCCCCTCCACCTCTTCCTCTCCACCATAGTTTGTCTGGCCAGCCACTACTGAGCCCTCCCCTGTCATCAGACATTCCCTTTCTAGCCCACTACAAAGTCCCAGCCACAGCCACACTGCCAGCATCAGCACCAGCGCGCTGACAAAGGTCATATTTAATGATCTAGACGCCACGCTGGAGCTGGCACCCGGCTTTGACAGGAAGTGCGGGGTCCAGAGGTGAAACAGTGTTTTGTGTCTGCATTCCTGGTGACTTTGAATTAGTGTGTGTGCATCCGTGTCGTAAAGCGTGTGCGATTTGAGCTGCTGAGAAGGGCCGCCGCCACCGCCGCCGCCTCCTCCTCCTCCTCCTGCTCGGTTGGCTAATGGTTTGCTTTTGGCGATGGCAGAGTCAAGCTGAGGTAAGTACGAGGGGAGACAACTGGTGGTTCCCAGAGCTTGGCTCACGCGATGAATAAAGATGTTTGGCTTCTCAAATGCTCCCCAGAAATCTATTAATAATGCATATCTACTAGCCAGCCATTCCCAGTGAATTAAATGGGGAATACAGCAGGAAGGATGTAGTGGACGTAATGGAAAAAGGAATGCAAACTGTATTTATCAATTCTTACTTGCTATATTCACTTTTTTTCTTCTTCTTTATATTTTGAGCTACAGGTTCCCTCTGCAGGTTCCCGCTCTATTCACACAGCTCCAGACTGACAGCACCATTAGCACATAGCAGTCAACATGCTAAACAACCACCACAGGGTTCCCCCCCTAAAAGGAAGTTTAACCCTCCTCTCAGAGCTCCTGGTGGGCATCTGGACATCACGCTGGCTCTCTTCCCTCCTTAGCTCTTTTTGAATTTGAGCGTGACTCTCGCAAGTTTTGCAGATTTCACAGGTTTTGATTGTATGAAATGCTGATTTGCACTGATAAAGATTCTGCAGGCTGCTCTACTTCTGCACAAATAAAGTCAGTTGTGGATGCTGTGGGGGGAGTATACTTTTATGGGATTTGCATATTGAAATATTTAGAAATAATTAGCTTGGAGAGATGCACACACACACACAAACACACACACACACACACACAGAGAGCAAGAAACACACACAGCGTTAATGACTGCCTGGCAGATTTATTGTGAATAGAGCAAAGGGGAGAATACTTGACCTCCATGAAGGGACAAATGGCCACATTAGCACCCATAAATTATAATACTTACACATACATACAATTACACGGAGCAGCCATCCCCATTCCCAGCTGTCTAAATGGAAGGATGTCTATATGTATGTTTACACGCACACACACACAAACACCTCCCAACGTGAGCTCACAGCAACAAAATCAGTCACAAAATATGAACATACACACTCAAACGCATCATTTCTAAATGAGTGCATCCAATATAATCACACTATGATAACATAAAGAGCTTTTTAATGATTAATCTCTGTTGAATCTCCAACCTGAGAAAGTTTCATTGATTAAACAGTAGCAGCTCTAATGAGGTCTTTTTACGTTTTTATTGCAGGCTCAGAAAACATCAACCTGGTCCACGCTGTTCTTCGTGACCTTACTCCTTGTGCACTTCTTTTTTTATTAAAATTTCTGACATCGATCCACAAGCCAAACATCTTATTAAAGCTCCGTTTCCAGCGAATGCACCTGTTCCCTAAGGAGCGGGTGTCTTAACACCTATTAAGCAGAGCTCCTGCAGTCTCTTATGGGATTATGAATGTGTCTCTCCACACAAGAGAGTGTGTTAGGGGCAAGGATGTGTGGGTGGGAAGGTAGAGGAGTTAATTGGGCTGTCATGTCTACTTTAGTTGTGTTCAAAATGCATTTAACCCACAACAGAAATTGAAGTTGGGAAGCGACACAACTTTTCCATTGCATTCCTTCTATCTACTGTTGTTTTCTGAGCATTAGTGTTTCTTTATTTTTAAACATGTAATCTATAGACATAAAATAGCAGCATACTGTATACTGTACAATGACATTTATTTTAATGTGAAGCATCTAAAAAAAATGACTTTTACTTGATTTTACCTTTCCAGCATTCAAGCTTCTACCTTACTCAACCCTAATTTGTGACTAACTTGACTGTCAGGGCTAATGAGGTAATAGCCACCCCCCCCCCCCCCCCCCCCCCCCCCTCTACCTCCAATGCATTGAGTTACAGGAGCCAGAATCCTTAAAGAAACTGTCGATAGAGAAAACAGAAAAGGTGTGATAAAGGAAGAGAGAGAGAGAGTGAATGGCTGAAAGAACTAATAGATAAACTTGCCAGCAGTCCACTATAGTGCTGTGTTTGAGTGAATTGTCCATTATTTCCCAAATTGGTTATTGGACCACATTGATTTTCCCATTGAGCCTCCCTTCTGAGCGCTGGGTCAACCCACACAAGCTGTCCACCCACTGCCTCGCTATTCTTCTTCTCGCCTGGATACCCACGGTTTGACCACCGTCAGCCCCAAAGCCCCCACTGATGAATCAGCATATAATGGATGGTAAAATACATCTCTATTATGGCAGCAATATATCTGATAGAAAAGATGAAAAGGACATGTTTTATGAGTTAAACAGCAGGGTATACTGTTTGTGCAATATTGATTCCTGTTGCAGATTGAAATTTAGATATCAATATTTGCCTTTCTCTTCTCTCCATGCAGCCAATCCATATCCTTCACACTGGTTTACAATAGAGAAAGCTTATACACTTTATCTCATTGATCACTGATTAGTAGAACTATTACGTCTACCCCCCTCCTGTCCTCATTTAGGCTCCCTGTTTGTATCGATGTCACCCAAAAGATTGTGTGGAGGAGACTCAGTTTCTGGGAGCTCTGAGGAGAGATTCCACACAATATGAAGGCAGATGCACACGAGGCACGTCTGTCTATCAGCTTATCAGCCTGTCGGCCTCCACCAGATAAATTCATCTCAATAGATTCATTGTTCTTCTTCGCCTCTCGTGCTTACTTTCTGATCGGTCTGCTATAGATCTTGGGAGCCAACGCCGCGCTCAATCTACACTCCATTAGTGCTTGTGGATGAGAGAGGAGGGGGGGATGAAAAGATAGAAAGAAATAGAAGTGTGAGGCCAATGAAAAAGAAGCTATAAACTCAGCATTATTGATACAGCCAACAACGCAGCTTGAAGCTGGTTATCGGGACAGGGGAGGGAGAGAGGGAGAGAGGGAGGGAGGGAGGGGCTCAGGGGGTAAATCCACCCTTCACGCCCATGTCCACTCATCAAAAGGCAATGCTCACTCCCTTCTGTGACAAAATACACACCAATTACCTACACACACACCCACGCGAGACAGCACAAAGAGGGCACACAGTCGCCCTCTCACTCTGGCTCTTAAACATCAGTCGATGGACACAAGCAGGGAAGCAGCAGGATCATTAAGAAAGTCGGAATGTGCAATAAAAGAAGAAGGAAAGAATAGAAGAGGGAAAGAAAGAAAGAAAGAAAGAAAGAAAGAAAGAAAGAAAGAAAGAAAGAAAGAAAGAAAGAAAGAAAGAAAGAAAGAAAGAAAGAAAGAAAGAAAGAAAGAAAGAAAGAAAGAAAAGGAAATAATTTGTTGAGGTTCTGTGTGTGTGTGTGTGTGTGTGTGTGTGTGTGTGTGTGTGTGTGTGTGTGTGTGTGTGTGTGTGTGTGTGTGTGTGTGTGTGTGTGTGTGTGTGTGTGTGTGTACTTGTTTTCATGACAAATAAGGCATTAGACATTTTTATGATAACACACCTTCAATATCAGGACACTCAGAAAAATGAGGACATTTTTGAGGTTCTGTGTGTGTGGGTGTGTGTGTAGGTGTGTGTGTGCGTGCATGGGTGTGCACATGTGTGTGTGTGTGTCTGAATGCAGCTTTCATTGGTATGCATTGACATGGATACAAAGCTAGGGTGCTCATTATAGCAGACATCAAGGTGATCTGTTGACTTAACTCCACCCTATACACATGCACCAACACACACTTACTTATACATACATACATATATACAGTCTATACCCTGCCATTAGAGCAAGGCACAGCAGGGACATCTCATTACACCATGTTAATAAGCCCATTCAGACACACAGTATTCCTCCCACAACCATAAAAATGAAGCTTTTGTGATTTTCCAACCAAGAGACTGCGAGCCTGAGCTTTACCACTCTCCGAGAGGAAGAAGAGAGAGAGAAGCCCAGTGGCAAAAGTTAAGGAGATGTGACAGCGACCCCCGGTCCATCGTGCCTGACAGCAGACAGCTTCATTTAACAGAGTGAGCGGGCTGCCACTCATGCTCCTGCAAAATAGACCATGTTATTGGGTAATACTGCGTCTCTGTCACATTTCACTCACAGCCGACAAAACACTCTGACAGGCTGTGTGATCCCAGCATGCCGAGATCATCCACTGACCCTTTTTTTTTTTATGAAGTGTGTTTTTGACACAGTGGTCTTCAAAAGGATTTAAAACTGAGGGGAAGAATTGGTTCTGCTCAAGGACACAAAAGGCATGGATAGATGAAGATGGGGAGTCTGATGAAGAAGTTAATAAGTAGATTATGCTGTTTAAACTCATCCTCACTTTAATATACTTTCACTGTAGATCAGTTGTTAAACACTGCAGCTTTATCACATGATCAGTGTTTAGGAATAATGTTATATAATTATTAACAGGCATCATAAGTTCTTGTATTCTGACTATGTGTTCATCCACTCATCTCTAATCACCTTACATGACATGACAACTCCTTCCACTTTCCTCTCCTTGTCTCAGCTTCACATTTCCATCACAAAAGACCCCCCCTCCCTCCCTCCCTCCCTCCCTCCTTCCTCCTCCTCCTTCTCCTTGTCACTGTTTCTTAAGTCTTCCTTAAAAAAAAAAAGAAGCCATGCGTCTTCTTGCATCAGTCTATCAGGAAAAGACAGCTGCACAGAGGGCAAAGACATACCGAAAAAGAAGGGGAGGGGAGGAGGAGGATGAGAGGGGGGGGAGAGGGATGCAAAAACATTCCATGTGCTTACCGTTGAAGCCGGTGAAGTTTCCCCAGTCGAGCAGGGAGCTGTTGAAGGGTGGAAGGGAGATGTTGAAGAAGAGATCGGTGCCGTTGGACGGGTGTCGGATGGTGTCGGTGAACAGGTTCATCTGCAGCAGGGTCTTGATCAGATAGCGCAGCATCTTGCCGCACAAGAGGGACCTGCAACTCCCCCCCCTCTCTCTCTCACTCACTCTCTTATCTGTCTGTCCTTTGAAAAGTGTGAGTCTGTCCACACTTGAACTCCTTTGGTGTCAGAAGAGTTAAAAAAAAAAATGTCCTTTTGATCCCAAATTGAATTCTATTTCAAAGGATTTTTTTTTTTTTTTTTTTTAAATTGGAAGAAATAAAATGAAGAAAAATCTTGATGGAAAAAGAGGTTTTTTAAAAGAAATGAAGTTGAGCAGATGAATTGGTTGTGTAGATGTCAGAGTGAGTCGGGGGGCCCCCTCGCTGTGATTCCCTCCGGTTCCTTCCCAGCATCGGATTGTTCCTTCCTCCTTGTTTCTTTTGTTCTGGGATCACATAACTTCACACGCTGTCTGCCATCACACAAAAAAACCTGCCTCTCGCCGGTGTAAAAGAATCCAGCAATGTGATGATGACCCCTTCGGATTTGCTTGCTCTCCTCTCTCTCCAACCCCTCCCTCTGGCTCCTCCTGTGTCCCTCCCTCCCCTCTCCTGGTCTCCTCCTCTCACTCTCTCGCTCTCTGCTCTCTCTGTGTGTGATGGGGTCCCGGGGGGGTCCGGAGGAAAGAGAGAGAGCAGGTGCTGTTGGCAATAAATGTTTAATTATTAGATTAATAATCATCCCAGGAGGCTCTGAATCAGAGTGGTGGAGAAAAGGGGAGAGAATAGACTTACTGTCACTGTCTTAACCATAAACCACACACACACACACACACACACACACACACACACACACACACACACACACACAAAGGTTGTCTCATATACATAAATGCATACAGTATGTGTTATGCAAACAAAACATGGTGCAAACTAAATTCCTGCTGTGTCTGTGTGTTTTCACGCTGTCACACTCCCTGAAAACACATCAAGTTGCAACATTTACACGAGGAGTTTCCCACTTTCTTTATCATAGTTGATTCTGGGGGGGGGGTAAAAAGGTTGACATGCCCTGCCTCGGTTGTAAATCGTCGTGAGTAAAAGCCAAATGTCAGAATGTAAATGGTCTAAAGCAGTGTGCCAGAAAACAGTTTGATAATTCTGCAAACCACCAAATAAATCTGCTCCTTCCTTTCACTGGAAAAAACTGTCCAGTCAGCAAAGTCAAACCAATGTAATACATCAGCAAATGTACTTTAAATGCATCTTGTAGTCCAAAAAAATGCCTAAAATATGATTGCAAGGGTTAGGAAACTCATGGATAGTTACTTTTTAACACAGCAATATTTATTATTATATTTATTTATATGTTTGTAGCATAAAGCAGTAATTCTGTGTTCATATTAAGCTCCTGATTTTTTTGGGAGCTGTTAGATTTCCAAAAAAACTTTAGTGCAAAAAAAAGCACCAAATTTTCCTGACTGTATATTTTGGAGCTTGCATAAGTGTGTGCATGTGTGTGTGTGTATATTTGTGCATATGGATGAAAGAAATAAACCCACATGCCTTCAATCATGCTCAAGCACGCTATAGCTGTAATGCACAGTCTACATATCATCATTGACACACACATGTGATCGTATAGCAGCACGGTTGCATGTGGCGCCCAGACGCCCCGCTGACAGCCTCAGTGTGACTTCTATTAACAATGCCCGTCCCCCATCAGGACACTGTCCTCCTGCTCCATCACCGTGACAATGGGGGCCATCCCGTCGACAAAGTTGCCGTGACGACCCCCTTCCCGTATTCTATTCCCGAGGTCCTTTCCGGTCCCCCCTCATTTCCGAGGGTCTTCCATTCATGGGGCATCTGTGCCAGCTACATCCACACATACGGCGCTAATGGGAGAACAATATGGGCATGGTATGGAAGGAGGGTGAGTTGTGTAAGATCGATAGCCGCCGACATGCTGGATTGTGCGTGGGTGTCATGTTATCTCTGTTCCAGCTATTTCACATGGACGGACTTTAAAGTGTGTCAGTAATTGAAGAGGATGTAAAAGCTCTCATACACAGTACATGGACAGTTCCTATCTCTGTTAAAGACGGCGTGACTACAGCACTTAAGATGCAGAGGACTTCTTCAGTGACTCAAAGAAAGTCTCGCACATACGCACACTCACACACACAGTAATTCCTCAATCAATCTCCTCAAAAGCACACTTTCCACCTCCACAGCCAGGTCTCTAGCAGGGTGATTAACAGTCTAAGAGAGAAACACCTTTCATACTCTGCACATTTAAAGTCAGCTTACACACTGTGGGAAGAGTTTATGTGTATTACAGAGAAGACACACGTCAATATAGATGGACAACCTTGAGTTTCCAGTTTCTCAGCCCGTAGCGAGAACAGCTGGATTGATTTTTGTATTTCCTGTTTCCTTTTTTTTGATAGTAAAACAAATCATATTCACAGCACGGCCATCAACCGATAACAATATGTTGAGAGAAAAACAGAGGAGAGCGAGCCATAACTCACACATGGTGATAATGTTGTCGCAATTATCTTCAACACTGAATTGCCTTTTTTTTTTTTTTTTTATTCCTGTCATAAACTAGCCATAATGAGGCAGCGGCAAAGTGCCACTACAAAGATATGTGTGTGATTGCACGCCGTCCTCAGCCACTCATAATTCTCAGTAATGATTCTCCTCGGCCATGTAATGTGCCAGCGTGATGGTCGTGTTTTCGGTGAATGAGCAATGTCATTCCTGCTGTGTAAACACGGAGCCTTTTTTAAAAAAAAAGATTCAACATTTTTCTGAAGTTGTTTGTATTTGTATGTGTTATTTTCACCCAGTGTATTGTTGACCTGTGTCTTCAGTATTAGCTCAATAGGCAGAGTGTTAGTGTGCTGCAGTATAATAAAAAATAATAAGAGAGGGTGTAGAAGTGCGAAGGCGATATTGCATCTGAAGGAATTCTTCTTTATTATTCTTTCAAAACCAACGCATTTTTCAGTCATGAAAATTTGCACATGCATCAGGCTTGGTGATAAATTGTATATTTTATGGTTCGCGGAAATAGGCGTGGAAAAATGTCTCAACGGTGCCACCTAGGCATATTTAAAAAAATCGAGCCCCTCGCTCCAGATTGACGTAGATGAACGAAATTCAGTATGCATATGTATCATTTCAATGCCAATTTCTCCTATAGATTTAATCCGACTTCAAATTCGCTTCATGTCATCTTAAGACCTTCAAGATGAAAAGTTATCAAAATCTTTCGCCTCCGTTATACCTGGCGGGTGTGGTGGTGTGGCGAATTTCAACGTTTTTGCCATAAAACAGGAAGTCCTTATAAACCCAACATACATTGCCCAATCTGCCCCAAAAATTCTCACGCATGATGAGTTTCCCTGCGGGGCTAGTTCATTGCTGCTTGCAGCTTTAATTATAGTTAAAGTAGTAAGTAAGTAATAATCATATTTTCATAATGACACTTTTCTAACTAGGTGTGACCACAGTGTAGAATAATGTGTATCTGCATGGTGACCTTTTGTTTTGTACGAGGTGCTTTTGTCAGTGACATGAGGACCTCTGTTCAAAGCATGAAACCAAATTTCATGCAAATCCATCAAACAGAGGGATGAATGGTGGCCCACTGAGTGTTTGGCCTTTCATACAAATGTTAATGCAGAGATGGATGCAGATGGGTCATTAATGTCAACATCCTGTTGGATAGATGTCTTTGTCTCGCTCGAGTTCAAAAACCCTTTTAAACATTCCCACACAGGCAACAATGATTTTGAAATTCTTCCATATCAGCATGAATCCTTTAATCGATGCTTGTGGCTATTTTTGACTTTGCATTTACACCAGGATGGATACAGCACTGCAACAACACTCTGGCTTCAAATAACACAAGTGCAACAAGGACTATGAATAATTAACACAATATAAATGTCTTTGCACACTTTTATTGACACATTTTTTGTCAGCAGCTGTGACACCCAGCTTTACTTAGCTGGCAGTACATTAAACTCAGACTGAATAAACAAGTCTGATGAATCTACTGTATACTCTTACATAATAATACAGCTTTAATTTACACAGGTCACTATTTCTAATGATTTACCGTTTTATTTGTAATATATGCTCATATTCATTTAGAAACAGTTGTTGGTTTTAACAGCAAATCAGACCAGAGAGAAATGGTGAGTCTGACATTACTGTGTGGTTGTGGCGATGGACATAAGCCAGTAGAAATCTAAGTTGTATAGTTACTACTGCTATGATATTGCAGTGTGTTCTAACAGACCACACCCTATAGGCTACCAGTTGGTGCCCACCTGCAAAGATTTGGGTACCAGTTTGTATTTGGGAACTGATGCCAATTAATTAGAATTAACTATACCTTTACCTCATAAGCAGTAACTTGTCTTCCACCTTCTCATTCAGGAGATTTAAAGGGGAACACCACCAATTTAACACATCATGTTCCAGGTGTTGGGGAGCAGCCTACTAGTACTGCATATGTGAAAAAAGTAGTATAAAGCCTTCTGTGGCTGCAGAGGGAGCTGTGCATGTGAAATCTGATAAAAAGCCTCAAGTGATGAATTCAATGAATCCCATATACCAAAGTTGCATTGTGGGTAATGTAGTTGCCAAACAAGGAAGAAGAATATGGAATAAATAACAGTATCTCTGATGCTGCTGCATCAATTATGATCCTTTGTGTACATAATGAGCCCAATGTGCAATGCTAAATCGACTGAGTACTCTTCAATGAGTTCACCTACACCTTCACACCATCATCCTGCATGTTGTTTTAACATGTCCCAACATGTTTTAGATGCATGTTGATCACAAACAACAAAATTCTACTATCCCTCCTTTACCTTCCAGTACAGTAACAACCACCACTGGGAAACTGAACACACCACACAAAGTCAATGTGGATAAATTGGCCAACTGTTTCTGATAGGTGAGAAACACTTCTGATAACGTCATCCCAATCAAACTCTCATTAGCCACTTTTCCTTTCCCATAGTGTTTCTGACGGTGAGTCAGTCTCTATCAAAATGCACACAGCCCAAATCAGACTATTGACAGAACATTGCATGGGGAAAAGCTACCAGACAGGAGTATTGAATAGACTGAGTTCTTCTTATCTTTTTTTCCCTGCTAGCTGACTTAATGGAACAATTATATAATTCCAGTGAAGCATCAGGCTTGCAGAGATTCACAGATTTGGTCCACAAGAGTGAGAGAACTGAGTGGCCCCACATACATATATATTTTAAGTCTGCAGCAGTTGCGTTCATTTTACTAAAACTATTTCACAATACATTCAATCATATTAATAAATATACCTCGAAGCTGTCTATTCAACCATTAAACAAGAGGACATATGTGCAGTTTCAAGGATAAGCACTTCATTCAGAGGCACCCCAACAGCAGCTGATAATAAAAGGACACATTGTAATGTATTGATCACACAGGGATTTAATATTCTAGCTGAGAGACTGCTTAAATCCTTGACACTGCATCTTTAATGAAGGAGCTGCATCATATCATACTACAGCTATGACCATTTTAGAGTCATTAAACTTGAATTAGATCAAACTCCACAGCTCGTGCATGTTTCATGACTCCCGCTCTAATATTTTTTGCACATTTCAACGAGAACATTTTCTCTCGAAAAAGCTAAAAACATGTTGATGCATTAAGCTCATTTTTTCCTCTCAGTGTGAAAATAGATATGCACGGCTTGTGATACTGGTTCAGAATGTATTGCCTCGTGTTTAGGAAGAAGCATTACAGGGGAGGGGGGTCCAGATTTGTCCTGTATTGTCCAAAGAAAAGCATTGGCCTCATTGCAGCAGCAGCAGCAGCAGCAGCTCATTGTCATATCAGCTGCTTTGCCTGTCAGTGTAATGACAGGGTGTGAGTCCTATTCCCCTGGATAAGTGTCAGCTGAGATGAAGTGTGTTTAATGTCTGACTTGTCCTGAGCGGCGAGACGTGATTGCTGCCAGCACCTGCAGCGAGGTGGGCATCCGAAGAGGTGGAGATGCGCCGCTAGATGCCACGTCGCACCGGGGTGGAACATCTGTGCCCAGGTCTGATTACGTGCACTTTCTCGGGGTCTAGCTGCTGCAGTTTGCCTCCTTGGGAACCTCTGAGCTGGGGCAAAGACAGCCAGATGCATCCCCAGCCCCTGCCCCTTTCTCCCAGCTGGATAGTAGAGGGCAAGCAGCCAGATCCAGCATCCCAACCAGGCTGCAGGTGTATGCAACCCCCCTCCACCCCTCCCTCCTCAGTTTTTGCCTCCTGCTCTGATACATAAACAACTACCATCAGGGAAGGAGGTGGCAGTAATTGGGGATGTTTTTTTTGGCAATAAATATCATTTGCCACTGACCTGGACTGGCGAGCAGTTGGCAGGGTCCATCATTAGAGCTGGATGCTCGCCACTGTCCATATGCCAAAGTGCCATAATTGGTGCCTCTGTCCTATACTTTTAACGTGAGGGCCAGAAGGACAGGCCCCCCTGAGCAAAATGGCCACTGTCTCCCCCCCACTGGGGCGCTGTGTCCAATCACGCCTCTCACAAACTGGCTCGCCATGAAACCCCTGCAGCTGATTTCCTCATTTCCTCCAATTGCCTCATAGCTTCAAAGCCAACTTCAAAGCGGCCCGCTATCACAGCTAAAAACCTAGACAACCGTGCCCCTCTCGCTTTAAGAGCAAGAGAAATCCTCGTGTGTCGTCCATATCTATTTCCTCTCATCGACGGTCGTATATAGCAGGCTGCGTAACTGGGAGTGACAGAGCCAATATGCTTTAGTCAGGGGATTATCTGATCTCCAGAGGCCCAAGTTACACGCAGGGCCACGAGGGGAGGAAGTTAAACAAAGCACTAGCCGCACCCCTTACAACCCCGACTATCTAAACCCTGAGCAAACTCTGGGTAATTGCACAACAAAAGCGCAATTAGCCACGACCCCGCGGATATTAAGTATGAAAAGATGGACCTGTCATTTATCCTATCCGGTCATTTGCATCTCATGAATTTCCCCCCGCACCTTTTCCTATCAATTTCACCCTGCTCTTATTTTCATACTATTTTATTTTCAGATGAATGCAGATAAATGCAAAGTATTCATTTAAATATGCATTAGTATTATTATAACCGGCCCCACCTTCTCAAATCGTAGGTGGTAATTTTGGTAAGACCCCCCCCCCCCCTCTTGAGCATGTCTGCCTCCCTCGGGTTAGACACCAGCGCAACGAGCCACCCCAGCGCTGCTATTTCAAGTGCTTCTCGTAAGATTGACCTTTGCACCGCGCCTCAGCGAGGCTTTGATGTGACTCGCCTGGAGAACGACCCGGCGCCATTCGACGAGATTGGTTCCCCGTTCTCCACAATCAGCGCCGCGCGGACCTTTCGAAACACTGGAGTTCATTCCAATCAGTGCAGGAGAGGGAAAATATTGAAGCGGAGAGTGAAGAGGTCTGCGTCGTATTGATTGGGAGCTGCAAAAAGATGAGTTATTTGTCAGCCGCTGAATTTTGAAAGAGGGGAAAACTTTTGAGCTTGATTGCTTTCCCGCAGCGCCGAAGACAGCGGACAGCAAACTTCAAAGAGGCCATGTGTTTCAGAGGGGAAGAAAAATCAATAGAAAGCACCGGTCACAGTTTAATAAGTGCTTTGACCAAGACTCACCTGGAGAGATTTAAACGATCACTGATGCATTCTCCACAATATGTTATCTGATAAACCCCAAAGTCTCATGAAAGTGTAATTTCATCTGTTGAAAGCGATAAATATGGTACAAAGCTCCGAAAATCTAAATAAACTCTAAAGTAAAAGCATAAAAGTCTTTATTTAATCTCATTCTCATGTTTCTAATGTTTTATGCAGTAGTATGTGCCACAATGAGCTTGTTTAACACAGAGTTTTATTTAGAGTGGGGTGTTTCCAATATGTCCTGTCATGCTGATCATTCATCTTGCCTGCCCCCCACCCCCTTACCCCCAAAAAAATTAAAATAAATTGGAAAGTGGTGACTGGTGACACATTATTTTGGATGGTTTTCTGCAGTTTAATGATTTCAATCTATTCTTCCTGGGGGGGGCTAACGTGTGTTTTAACCCCTTATATACAGTTCATATTCAGTCTTTTCTCAATATCCCCTTTTTTTTAATTTGGCTTTATACATAATTTTGTGTGTAATTTTGTGTATCAGCTGCACTAAAATTTTTTTAGAAAGTTGTAAAATATTTCTATGTTTTGTATATTCTGGCTCACGTGAAAATAAGTCATCAAATTTCTGGCAAAAATAATTTTAATTTTTTTTTTCTTTCTCAAATGTAAAAAATGAGTCAAATTAGACCTTAAACAGTATGGAAGGGGTTAAGTTAAACAGCACATGTGGGCACAGCCAGAGATTGAAAATATGTACTTGTAATTTTGCATGCATACCCACTGAGGTGCATCTTGGCCTCTAATGTTAAAACAACTGCATCATGCAACGGTGGCCGCCACCCCGCCTCTCTCCTGAGTGCCTGTGCAGACCAGCCATCCAGCCAGCCAGCTGGGTCCCTCCTCTACCCCCGTCTGCCTCCCCCCTCTCTGTGAGGCTGATGAGCCAAGCACTGTAACAGGTAGGCTCCCCAGGTGCTGAGATCTCCTCCCTGCTCGCTAAGCTATTGCGCACTGGCTCGACAAAGCTGAGCTTAATTAGCCAAAGGGAGGGGTGGGCAGACTACCACTGACCAATAATGAACCATAGTGAGAGTAATGTCATGTGAGGACGTGGGGGTCTTTTTTTTTTGATGGTGAATTATGGATTTTAACCATCTGGCTGTGCAGGAGGGGTGAGGACAGGGGAAATGATATGCCTGACGGATGACTTTAACAAAGATGTGGCAAAGAGAGAGAGAGAGTGGGCGTGTCTGAGATCACAAGCTGAATTATAGCAAGCGTGACTGGGCTATTGTGTACGGTGATGGGTTGGTTATTCACAGCTGGGGCAGCCCAAATTGTTCTTTTATATTCTTTTATTCTCCCTTATTGAAGCCAGAGGGGCTTTGGGAAATGATTAACAGACAGCACAACAAGATGGACCCATTGTCAACCTTTCCCTCTCAATTTAGTCCCCATCCATTTATTTTCTACCACTGTCTCTGTGATGCAAATGCACAGGCCTTGCTTGGTTAAGTGTGCCGCTGCTGGTCACACTGCAGAAAATTGGTTGGAATAACACAGCGGGTGCAGCCAGTGTGCCAAACTCAAGAGGTTTGTAATTGTTTCTGTTTACATAGAGAACTTTCTATTATGGGATATCTCTGCCTTTTCTTTTTTTGGGAAGAAGAGTTTTGCCTGTAACTTTACAATCAGCAGAAGTCTTAGAACACATCTTAAATGCTTTACATATAGTCAGACAGTTCTTTGACATATACTCATGCAACTTACAAGAAGGCTCATGCAGCCAGCAAAGTCGCCCACCGTGCCCCATGCTCCATGCTCAGCCCCCTCCTCTCTATGTTATGCTTCTTCCATCTGGTGTCCATTTTGCAGCCCACCTCATCTGGCCCTGAGGGGGGAGCGGGGAGCAAGAGGAACCGGGGCCAGGCTTAACAAAATCTCTCAAAGGGCACCAGTCCCTCCTGCTTCTCTATAAACCCAACTAGATGGAGTTTTCATGGCAATTAGGGCAGAGAGATCAGTGGCTCTTTTCCAGGCACCCACTGGCCTTCCTCTGCCACGGGTACCGACGCTCTCACATCTTTCACACTGAAGCCATTAGCGCGGCCGACCCGCCGGCGAGGACTAATTGTTGTCCTCTCAGGAAATGACAGAGGTGCTAATGGTGATGCCGTCATTCGGAGGCTCCTGAGATCAGAAACAGTTGGTTTACAATGACCAGAGGTGTTCAGGTCACAGCAGACACAGACATACACTATTTTACTGGGAAATGTTGGGATGCCGTCGTTGTGTGTTAGTGTTACTAAAGTTTGATCTTGTTTTAATAGGTTTAAAAGACCTTATTCTGGATGGTGTTGAGGTTTATTATCATGCTGCAGTCACACCTACAGTTTGGATTCAACCACTGAAGGAAACTTTTATGTAGTTGGTTTCATACTGCGTTTTAGTTTTGGACTTTGGTGCATGTATGCTTTTGTTTATGTGTGTATCTGAATGTTCAATTGGGTGAGGATTGTGTAACTGCTTCAGTTTTTTGCAGCAATTGAGTTTGAATCGCACTGTCCTCTAAGAGACTTCAAACTTTTCTAAAGACATCAAATAGACTGCTTCAAATATAGCTGATATGTAAAAGTGCTCTCAGTTAACATAGCAGTCAAATCTTTAAAGTTCCAACTGGACCAAAAAAAAAAGTGTTATTTTTCAGTAGCTTGAAGTAGCATTGTAGTTCCATCAGCATCTGTGTCTAGTGGCTAGATTGTAGACTGTCACATAAATACAGTAGAAATTATTTATTAGTATTTACACTCTACTTGTGGAAAATAATTAATAAAATAAATATATTAAGAATCAAAGAGAATAAGCTAAATACATTTTATTTGTATCAAATAAAGATGGTAATTTAAAATAAAGTGCATTACAGAAAGCTTTTGATTGTACTTCTTAAATAAAGAGCTTAGTTCTAAAAAAAAAAAAAAAAATCCCTTTTTACTTTTAAACTTAAACCATAAACTTAATTTCACATCTAATAACTTTATAACAAAACGTCTCTCCTCTTTTCTCCGTGTGTATCTCACTGACAGTCAAGTCTTTCCATGTCTGAATGCACAGATTTGATTGACTGATTAGCATCACACTTCATCAGTTACAGGTCTGGGTCCGGATGCGGACCACGGTCTGCCTATTAGTGACCTCTGCTCTATGGCGATATCATCCCTGAGTGTGGAGGAGCAGAATGGCCTCTAGGGGCCACTAAATTGTGATTTTAGATTATTACAGAAAGCACTGTGTTTACTGTGCTTACTGTATACCACAGAACATGTTGGACTGACCACTTAACAAAAGTAAAGTACAAGATTTGCACCACATTCTTCTTTATATCACTTCAGGGACCCTCAGTATTACATTTTAGCTCAGGTTCAAGATACACACACATATGCACAAAAAGCACATATGACTAAAGGCATTAGCTACACGTATTAGAACACAAAGAAATCACCCCACCCACCCACCACCATCCCCTCAGCTCCCCTGCACGCACACATCGACACAGGCGCCCAACTCTCTCCGGCACCGTGCACAGCACATCATCTAATTAAGTCACTTAGCATTTCATTGAGATCATTACGAGAGTCTTGTTAAGATTTGATGCTCGATCAGCTGTCGAGCTACAGTCTGGCAGCGTCAACCTTCTTGCATACGGATACACTAAGTAGCAATGTACAACAGGACCTCTACAAAGATCTACAAGAATATGGGGGAGCCAAGTATTTTTTGACTGATTATAATTCTGCCTTGATTTGTTCAAGATCCCAAAGTAAACTTGAGCTTAATGGTGTAGTATCATAGTGAAGAATCATGAGTGGTTATTTGCTTTGAAGTGCTATAAATGCCATTAGAATTTCTGCTTTTATTCCATTATTCATCCTTTTTAACATGCAAAAGACATCAGCGAGAACACAAACATCACTGTTATAAGTACATTTTCTTCATCCAATCACAGCCAGTCCAACCCAAACAAACAAAAAATCACATATTGATTCAGCATGACTCATCAGTGAGAACCGCACATTTAAATATTGTTATTTGTTTTCCTGAGGAAGTCAGCAGATGATTGGTATTGCACCCCGTTGTTATAATGATTTGAGCGATGTTGGCATTTGGGTAAGATTTTATGGGAAACCTCAGTTTGGTCCAATACCCACTGCTAATAAAGCGCCATATTTATGTACACAACACTACACATACTATTAATATTGTAGTTTGTTTCCCTCTTGCTGATATTTGAGAATCTCAATGGATAAAATATATTAAATTGTTCATGTTTGTGTTTTCTTGAGGAACAGAGTTTCAGTTGTTGGTAATGCTAACACATGAAGACAAATGATTAGAGTGTTGTCAGTTTGGAGTATATAACCTTTAATCAACTTTTAAAACATCTAAATATAGGCTCTTGTGCTCAATATTCACTTAACGCACAAACTATTGATTCTAGACTTTGGCTTTTACACACACGACTGTGCCAGAAGTTAAAAATCTCTCTCAAACCCTTTTACTTCTCTTCATCTACATTTTCCTTTTTACACTTAAAGTTGTAATCCTTAAGATTTCATTCCTGGAGACGCCTTTGAATACTGGTGGTAAAAGTGAGTATGGTTTAGCAAACACTCCTTTAGTGGGGAGTTTTCTTATTTTTGAGTTGTCTTTTTAATTTTTAATGAAGAGGTGCAGTAACCTGACGCTTTTAATGCTAAGCAGAGGAAATGTTGGGTTTGCATTGTGTGAAAAAATACAAAGAAACACACCAAAAAACAACAAATTCACTTCACTGCAACACGAAGTCAACCAGTAAGATGCTGCATTAATGGAATGAATCGAAAGCAGAATGAAAGGCGTCATAGAGAGAAGCAGTATTGTTTAAATAAGGGAATACCACAGTGCACATTTTCAGGCAATCTCCCCTTGAAGAAATTCAAAGTGTTGCACTCAGTTGTTCAAATGAACAGTGACAGTGACACTGTGCTTAGAGTGGAAAACGAGAGCTTGAGAGAGAGAGAAGTTAAAAGTCTTGCTCCTTTATAACCTCCCCACGCATGGCCAGTCACAGTGCAGTGAAAGTGGTTATGAATGTTGTCTTCCTGATTTCGGAAAGTTACAGAAATGGACAGTAATTCAGCGTTGGTAAGGTGTCGGGGGGAGGAGGACTTCCAAAGCTATTTGACCATCCAACAAGCAGTTCTGATGGAGTATAGATGCAGTTTAAACACTGGGGGTGATGTCAGTGAGGTACAATTTTAAAAAAAATAGAAATGCTGGACAACATGCTGTATTGTTTCCTCTGTATGGATCTAGCACAGTACTGGCAGATTCTAACCAATGTGACTAATAATGACACTAATACACAGATTACTACATTGAATGGCTGTTTCTGAAAAAAAAAGGTGACTGTAAATAATATCAAAAATTGGGTTTTGTATAAAAATCTTACAATTATAACGAAATCAATAAAGGATGATGGCTTATACCTGGGTTACATATCAGTAAATGTCCTCAGACAGAACGACAACATCAAAAAGTCAGTCTGGGTGAAAGGACCGATCTCGTCAACCTCAAAGCAAAGAGCATGTTATCTCTTTAAACTCTTAACAACACACGTCAGCATCCCATGTTTGTTCATCCATAGAAAGCTCATGTCTACCCAAAGCCGTGAGTGATTACAGTTCAGTGGAAGGGGCAGGCCCATTTTAATATTGACTAAGTAAAGAGATACACAGAGTGGGGCAATTTGGTTTCCTCAGACGGGACACCAGCTCCTGTGAATATGCATGCTGGGTTGCGGGCTGTGGAGTAGATGGGGGTGCGGGGACACGTGACAGCGGTGATGGACGACCAGGGTCGGGCATCATCTGGGGTCCCTCACATCGAGACAAAAGGGGTTGCGAGTTCCATAGGACTTAATGAAGAGGACGTGGCAATGTAGTACCAGAAAATGGGAGGTGAGGAACAACTGTGAATAAAAAGGTTTGGATATGATTAGGGTATGAATACAAAATCTTTTTCCCTGGACCATGGTTTGATGCCTACTGACACCTTCCTGTTAGTGAAGGACCTCCACCCTCAGCTGACAACCTTAATACACATACCGTGAAAAAGTACTGCAAAATCTTTTATCTGTAGAATTATGAACAAATGATGACAGAAGAATACACTGTGATAGTTTGATCGTTCCTTCAAAAAATGTATTAATTCCTGTCAAAGTCACTCTTGCCTCTTGTAACAAAGTTAGAGAAGGGTGAACCCATCTAACTGCAGACATAATTCCTACCAAGGACAGACTTGATCTCTTCCAATTTCAACCCTACACCTCTTTGAAAGCTGTTCTAATTAAAAGTCAGAGTGGAAAATGAACACATTTCACCCCACAACTGTCTGTCTCTCACTTCTCTTGTCTCTCTCTCTCTCCCCCTTGAGTCACTTTTCTACCAGTGGTCCACGACTCAGCTGCTCATTTCAAATGATGTCAAATCAAGAGGTGCATCACAGAGGCTGACTAATTACCATCCCTGATGCATGTATTTTAGCCATCTTATTTAGGAATAGAGAGATTAAGGAATGGAGAGACATATGCTGTCAAGCACCGACCTTGGAGAGACCTGAGACACATCTTTCAGTGCTAAAGTGGTTTCAGCGGTGTATCAAGCCTCTCAGAAACCTCCAGAATGCAATTACACCAGGGGATTATGTCCCTTACTCCACACTAGGATAAACACAAATTGGCCACAGTGTGTGTTTAAGTGTATGTTTTTTGTGCATGTAGAAGTGAAAGGGATTTTTATTGGCAGCTGCTCCCCCCTCGAGGGTCTCTGTTTTTAGGCTGTTTTATGCAGGCCTGGCATCCTGTTTGGACTGGAGCAGCCTGGCAAATATACATAGTAACATAGTTCAGAGATCATGCAAATCTGTTGTTGCCAAAAAATACTTTGTTATCCTGCTCTGTGCGGTTATAGTCAGGTCAGTTCTGATGTTTATGAAATGTGACTTTACATAGCTTTGATACAGTCAGAGCGGAAGTGTTGTATTACTTCTGAAAGGCAGAATAACACAAGCTTCACCCCACTGAGTGGTGTCAGTGCTGAAATGAAAGACTGAAGTAGACTATTTTACAAAATATATCAAATCTATTTTTTTATTATTTCAGTGTAATAGAAATACAGATGTAGATTATGCACAATATGATACAAGACTAAGAGACAGCATTCTAGCCGAAATGTGGGCCACAACTGTGCTTTGAGCTAAATGCTAATATCAACATGCTAACATGCTACAATTTACCTAGTTAGTTTAGTTCATTAACACATTAACAATTGTTACTTAGCACTTAAAGTACAGCTGAGGCAAATAGGAGTGTAGTTACATTTGCAAATGATGATGGCACTCAATGAAAAGTTAAGAGCTTTTCTTCTTTTCTTGGACATTGAATGACTATTGTCCTATTTTTAACCTTTGTTTTTATGTCTAATCCAAGTATTGGTTTACAAGGTATTACGACATTGGTATTTTTCTATTGCTGTTTACATTCTTGTATTGAATAAAGTATCTATCTATGATTGTAATTAATTTTGAGTATGTCTGTCTGTACCGAATGCCAAAGCAATGCATCCAGTAGTTGTTGAGACATTTCACTCAGAACCACATGCTCATGGTGGTGCTTGAGGAAAAGTCAACTGGATTCATCCTCTAGGAAATATGAAGGTCTGAGCAGAATTTCATGGAATCGACGCTTGTAAAGCGCAGTTTCAGGAGCGGGAACACACCCCAAGTGCTTTGGTAGGCCATATAAAGATGACATTGACATTGACATTGACAATTACACCCTTCTGGCTCCTATATAAACAAACCTAACCCTTTTCCCCTTCTTTCGCTCTCGTATTCGAGTTTCACGTGCAGGCAGTCTCAGTCAAGCTTTCATGGTTATCCCAGAAACAGATCGTACTTCCCGCATAATTGCATTAACAAAACTTGAACAAACGCTACGATTATTACTCCAAGAGCAAACTCACCACGGATCACGAACTGCAGATCAACCCGTCCGACTTGACTGAAGATTGGTGTGAAACCAGTTCTCCTCTTCACCCAGCAGCAGACCGCAGCCAAGCGTCCCAGCGGAGGCAATGCGCTCAGCGGTGCACATACCGTCCTCTCGGGCTCTTCAACTCACGCTCCCCTGATGTGACACTCCCGGTAGATCTGTGGCTTCCTCTCCTCCACCGGCGAGGCCAAAAAAACAGGGAGCAAAGGGCATATCCGCTGGAGCAGCAGCTTCAACTCTCCCTTCCTCAGCTGCAACAACAGCCACCGGGTTTCCCGCGCTTCCGGGTTTCAAATTCATAATTATGTCACTTCCACATTGTCTTTTTCCATTTACCAGCTGCAAGCTTCTCGTGCAGCTACTCTAACGTCACTTTGCCATTGCACACCGTTACACGCACTTGCACATTACAAACACTGGGTTGCACATTGCTAGTACATCTAGTCAATCGTCATTTCTGCGACCCATGCGGTTTCCTTACTCCAGCCACAGCATTTCGCTTAGTCATGGACATCAGGCACCGTGATGCCTGTGACCCATGCCGTTTCCTCAATTCAACTGCAGCATTTCGCTTAGTCATAGACATTGAGTTCAGGATGCCAGCGACCCATGCCGTTTCCTCACGCCAACCGCAGCGTTTCACTTAGTCATGGACATTGGGTCCAGAATGCCAGCGACGCATGCTGTTTCCTCACTCGGAACGCAGCGTTTCCCTTAGACAGAGACAACGGGCACCACGATGCCAGCGACCCCTGCCGATTCCTCGCTCCAACCGCAGCTCAACGCCTTGCTTAGACAGGGACATCAGGCACTGGGATGCCTGCGACCCATGCTGTTTCCTTAAATCCAACAGCAGCGTTTCGCTTAGTCATGGACATCAGGTCCAGGATGCCAGTGACCCCTGCCGTTTCCTCACTCCAACCGCAGCACAACACCTTGCTTAGACAGGGACATCCGGCACCGGGATGCCTGCGATCCATGCTGTTTCCTTAAATCCAACAGCAGTGCTTCGCTTAATCATGGACATTAGGCACCGGGATGCCTGCAACCCTTGCCGTCTCCTCACTCCAATCACAGCACTTCGTTCCAATGGGAACCTCGGGCACCAGGATGCCCGCAACCCCTGCTGTCTCCTCACTCCAATCACAGCACTTTGTTTAGACCAGAACATCGGCACCAGGATGCCAACGACCCCTGCCGTTCCTTCACTCCATCTGCACCACTTCAATTCGGCCAGGATGTTTGATGTCAGCGACCCCGCCGTTTACTCAATCCAACCTTGGCTCCTCGCCTAGTTCAACAGCGCTATGCTTCAGCCGGGACATCGGCCACTGGGATACCAGCGCCCCCACTGTCTCCTCATCGAGGTACCAGGATCACCCATATTCGACTACACTGATCCCTGCAGCTCATTTCTCCCGGGCAGTGACACCAGGATGTCATTGCCCCCAAGCGCCACTCCTGCAACTTCAGCAGACAGAACCATACAAGCAAATTTTGGGGGTTCCGTAGTGGATAATCGTTCTCCGCCAAATGGCCAGCTGAGACCACCCCCTTTCATACGTTTAACGTAACCCACATTTCTTTCTATCGTCACTCCGTTCATTTCATTATCAAAGCCCCTTTCATACGTTCAATGCAACTACCTGTCGTTCTCTCTCGTCACTTCGCCGATTTCATAATCAACGGCCCTTTCACACGTTCGACGTAACCTACCTGTCGTTCTATCTCGTCAATTCGACCATTTCATTATCAACGACCCTTTCACACGTTCAACGTAACCTACATGTCGTCCTATCTCGTCACTTCGACCATTTCATTATCGATGCCTCTTATAGCCCCTCTTCATCTCCGAATTCAGACAAGCGCCTTATCATTCCCGGCTATACCAGCACTTTCTCCACGTATCATCGTCGCACCATTCTTAAGATCCGCTCAGTCTTGGTGGAGGTTTTTGGGGGTCCTCGCTGCCCGGGCGCTGCAGCGGATCCTTCATACGGCCTCCCCACACCGCATCAAGAGCACAAATGATTCATTCAAATTTTGTTAATAAATTTGTCAAACGTGGTCCTTGCTCTTGAAAGAGTATTTTTTACAGAATGGACTGACCAACCTGCCTAAAAAAATGTAAATATCTGAGAATCAAGTTGGTTTTCACCTCTGCTGCTTAAATATAAAACACTGATTTGGAGTGATCTGTCACGTATACATGCTTCATGCAATCTCATGTAACAGAATGTGTGTCAGTTCACAGTTAGAGAATGATACAGCACATTCACAGAGTTCTGTCACTTTATCCAAATAGTTGAATCCTAATGTGTGTCGGTAGAAATGATAGATAGACCAACTATGATAGTATTTATTAAGCAGACGGACAGGGTAATAAAAAAAAGCTACAGTCCCAAGAGATAAATGCCAGAATACTGTGAAAAGCTAAAGTAAACAGAACTTTTAATTGCAGCCATCTGTTAGGAGCCACTTTGTGTATAATTAATTATAATTGTGTATAATTCTGGGGTGGAATTTAATAAACTAACACTCATAAGCACTCTACCATATGTAAAGAAGAAGACAATACATCAAAGATAGGAAATCAATGGATCAGTAATAAGTAGTGTGTTTTAAACCCTTTGCTGGGTCATTGATTGATTGATCAGATCCATCTCAAGTTACGATAAGATAGTCAGAGGCTCTTTTTGGTTCCAGTAGAAATGATCAGAGATGTTAAGAGCTCTAGTCTAAGTGTTATTCATAATGGGTTGCATGGTAAACAAGCTGATAGAAACAATATGGGAGTGTTTTTTTGGAGGGTACATGAAAAAAGGAGGTTTAATGACAAATGTGACAATGGTCATTCAATGGCTGTATTTTGATGAGATGAAATGATGAAGCCCGGAGGTAAAGTATGAACACAAATGAATCAGCCCTGAAGCATGTAACAATGTTTTTGATCTAGCTGAGTCAAATTAAGCTTTGAGTGTTTTGGTGGATATTGGAGTAAAAGAGTAAAATGGAACTTTCCACACCTGAGCGGTCAGAATAAAGCCTGGGGGGGAAAGGTGCTCTCCGTCAGTTTCCTTTACCCTTCTCAGCCGCAGAGGGGGTCACATGTGCGGCTGTGTTTTGAGGACTGGGCATTAGTGCTCCATGGTAATCAAAGGCAGAGGATAGAGAGGGGAGGATAGGAGGGATATAAAGGGACTCGGTTGGGCGCCAAAGCAGCCCCCTCTGCACCCAGCGCCTTTTAATTAGGCTCACAGCAGGGACACCGCACCAACACACACGCCGCTCATCAGTCACACACAGATGCAAACACATGCACGTACTCATATAAACCGACAGTCACATACCTTTTTCTGCTTCATTATTCCAGAGTATGCGTCATCTTCATTGTGGAGGTTTGGATGTGTGTTGTCCCAGCAGTTATCAAGGGAGCAAAGATTGTTTTCTGATCTTCTGTGAGCCTTTTCTTTTGAGTAATCTTGTTATGCCATGAGAGTTTTGTCTAACAAAGGGATTATAGGTGTCATATATTTTCCAGGAGGATCCAATTATAACCTTGCAAACTATCTTATTATTTGCATTTGTTACTTGCATCTTTTACATAGTTTTAATTGAATTGCAGAGAACAAAGTTGAGAACTGATGTGTATATTTCTTCAGTTTATCAGCTCTATGTGGCAATAAGATGGTTTTATTTGCACACAACCTTGAGCTGTATTGTTTCACATGAGTTCACTGCATACTTTTTCATTTTATGTATCTGTCTGTTTTTAAATCTCTTCTTAAAACCCATGTCTTCTCCTTGGCCTTTGACACATTGTAAGACGTTGACTTTATTTATTTGATTGTTTTTATTTTATTATATGGCTATTCTTTTTACTCATGTTTTATGTCTATTAATTAATTTTATTTGTATTTTATGTACATTTTATGCTTTACGTGAGCTTTTATGTCTTTTATTTATTATGTATTTTATTTATTCTTCTGTACATCACTTTGGTCCACTGTGGTTGTTTTAAAGTGCTTATCAAATAAAGTTGGGTTGGATTGGATAAAAAAAAATTATGGAAAGTTCTGATTTATGTGTTTGTAAGATAATTCATAATTAAATCTTGACTCACATCAGCATGAATTATGTATTATTTCAAACTCAAATATCCAAAACAGAGCTGGAAGTTGAAGATCTGTAATGCTTGATATGAATGAAACCATACATTCTCCTTTGCCTGAAGCAAAATATGACAGCTGCATAGTTTCAAGCATAAGTTTCAGTATCTAAGCTCATTAGATGTATTGACATGATCAATATTTTTTTTCAGAGAGAGGCGTTGAAACACAGCTCACCATCTGCCTGGACTCCTTTGGCGGCTGACATTTGGTGCATGAACTTTAACCTTGCAGGGAAATGTCATGACACCAAAAGTCACTGTGATACAAGAGACCCTTAAAAAACTCTTGATGGTTGGAAACATTAAATTTGGCAGGAAAATGTTGGATCCAAACACAAATAAGTGTCTTCCAAACATCGAATGACCACAAACATAAGGGCTTTCTGTTGGTTTCAGTTTGGGATGGTGATAAATTAGAGTGGTGGTGTGATTTTAGCATGCCAGCTGCACACTTCATATAAGCTCATATTAGTTGAGAAGTGCTGACAGTGAATTACCATGCAGGAAAAGGAGGAATGGGGGGGGGTTTATAGATGAAGGTCAAAAATAATACATTTAATTTTAGTCACATTGAAGAGGGCTTTAGTGTGAATTTGCAGGATATCATCAGAACTCTTCTTTCACCTATAGCAGAGTCTAAAAACAGTCTATTGGAAGATGTATGGGAAGGGAGAAAAGTATATCACATAACTTCCACTCATCTGCGTAATTATACATTTAGCGAAGACATTAGCATCCGTCAAGGCCATGCCAATTACTCAGTGATTGCACCTCTGTACTTAAGCACAGAGCCAGTGGGTGGTGCAGATTAGTCTCTGATCTGTTGAGGCATGCTAATATATTGATTTTTTGGCATTTATATAATGAGAGGATTTTCTTGTCCTTCGTCTGTACTTTTCCAGCTTTAAACAAAAGGCTTACCTCAGTTCGAATGATTTTTGTACGAAACCAAAGGAAAGAAAGGAAGAGAAGATTGCTACTGACTATAATGTATTCTGGCAACCACTATGAACTAGTTTTGAGATGTATCAACATTTAAATATTTTCTTTATATCAAAGATTTAACCACTGGATGGAAGATATCTCCCGCATGCTTCACTGAGAGGTTCATTCTCAGTGTTTGTGCATTGGAGACTTTGAGTTTTGACCACGACTGACTCCAAACTATAGTTGTGATGTTAGAAATCACGCTGGAAGATACGCGCTTTGAACTCAGGACTTTTTGATGAACGCACAGAGAAACTTTCTCCCCCCTTCAGCAGATGAATGTGAAAAACAAACACGACACAAACATCGTTCTGCACAGTGAAGCTCAAACATCCAAGTGATAATAAAACAATAAGCAAAACACGTTTTTGCCAGGAGGGGGACTTTGAATAGTTTTTGGTGGCTTTGGTCTGTTTTCCAGCATTGTATTTCACTTGCAAACCCTTATAGATCTGAAGGTTGTTCATTTCTAATTTAATTATCGTTCTTTCTCTGGCATGACTCACTATGATCAGTTACATTGTCAGAGTTATTTTCTCTGAGGCTGTTAAAACAATTTGACAGTGTATACTGAGCAGACTCCAAGATATGGATTGTCAGTCCAAACGTTTGTGTTTAAGTTAATTGACTCTAACAAAACTTAAAATTTGCTTTTGTCATTAACACTAGAATTATTTTACTGGGTATTACAGGGAGATTTTGCAGTTTGAATTGTATTTGAAAAGCTATTAGAATGAATAAACTTTAAATACTGACAGAAAACATCATGTTGTTTGCTGCAAATTATCAGAACTTAGATGATTTAAATACAAAATGTGTAATATGGTAAATGGACTGTACTTATATAGAACTTTTTTAGTCTCTTTGACCACTCAAATTGCTTTTACCCTACATGTCACATTCACCCATTCACACACACACATTCATATACCGTTGACAGGGGCTACCACACACGGTGCCAACCTGCTCATCAGATGACTAACATAAACACGCATTCAAACACTGTTGGCGTATTCATCAGGAGCAATTTGGAGTTAAGTATTTTGCCCAAGGACACATCTACATGTGAACTGGAGGAACCGGGAATCGAACTGCAGATCTTCCGATCTTCCGATTTTCCGATCTTCCGATTAGTGGATGACCCGCTCTACCTCCTGAGCCACAGCTCCCCCGAGAAAAGAAATACAATTGATTAAAACACCAAGACAAAGCTGCAGTCACATTAAAAATCAACACTTTCAACAGTAATACATGAACCATTGATGCACTGCATTGACAAATTACAGTAGGCCCCAATTATCTCATCGTCCATAGTGGACAATAGACAGTGAGACTTGGCCACAGTGGTTAGGTCAGCTGCAGAGGCTAATGGTGTATTGAGCTGTGGACAGGCCGTGGGTCAAGAGGCCTAGGTGGTTCAGCTGCTCCACACCTGGGATCCAAGGGAGATAAGGTGGGGAAGGGGAGTGAGCATGGGTGGATGGGTGGTGGATCTTGACACTTCCGCACTCCAAGATGAAGAGGTACATTCATCCCTCAATCTCTCTATAACCTCTGACACCTCATGAATCAACCCCTCCTCAAACAGCAGTGGGGGGGGGGGGGGGGGGGGGGGGGGGGGGCTGCATTGAAGAGTCAATGCTGAGCACTTGCAGTCCTTCATTCATTTATGTCAACTGTTTTCTTTTGTCTTTTCACTGACGCCTGACATTTTGGGAATTACACAACAACACAGTCTATGCTGTTTCTGGCTGAAACACTTAATGAGAAAGTGCATAATAAAAGCTCTTTGTGATATCCGGTACATCTGTTTTCCATGATAACTTAGCATAAAATATCCCAATGTGCTTGTGTCGCAATAAAAATCAGACGACTAAAACAAAAGCGCCACATTTTTGATTGTGATTTATGAATTTCCTTTGTGATGACATTGTAAACTATATCATCACCCACCAATTACTTGCGTCTTGATTTCACATTCATGAGATGTTAATGAGCTGAGAAATATCCCTAATTCAAAAAGCTGTCTGTGATATTGAGATTTAATTGGGTAATGTTACCCAGCTGCTGGCCATTTTTGGGTGGCACACAAACTTTCAGCTGCACTGGTTAGAACACCGTTTTCATTTCCTTTTTTAAAAAAATGTATTTTGCCATCATGTAAAATTGCTTCCCAAATGAGGCGACATCTGCCCGAAAGGGTTGATTTTGAAAGAGTTCGTAGAGATTATGTGTGGTACTTTTTGATGAACACCAATAAAGAAGTATAAATCATGTGGTAAGTCACAAACAAGGAGCACTAACTATTTATTAACAGCCATTTCAAGTAAGACCTACTTAAAAAAGTCTCAATGCATCAGCTTTGAAGCACCAAGAAGACAAAGAGCAGCTCTTTACTCCAAAATGCAAGGCTGTCACTCCCCATTCTTCTTTAGAAGTGCTTGAACTTGGATTCCCTCAGTCCCCCTCCCCTCCGCCTGTCCCTTCCTTCAGAGGCACAGAGGCGTGACATGACTTTGGCCCTGACCCTGGGTCCTACCTGGATGTTTTGTTTGGAGCGGGTGGAGATCAGATGTTTTTGGTCATTACACCGGCTCTCATTAGGTCGATCGCCTCATCCAAACAAACCTAATGAGACAGTGTTTAATGTCCAGAGTCCCTCCCTGCCAAAGATGTAAGGAGGGTGTGTGTGTTAGGAGGCGTCGAGCCAAATTACCTCAACGTCTCGTTCAGTGATGGCACCTGGGCCCCCTTGTCGCTCGAGGGAGGTTAGCTCAGGGTAGGGGAATCCACTAGGGCTAAAGCCTGGGTTAAGGGAGGGGGGGGGGGGGGGGGGGGGGGCGCTTGAGGCTGGGCCCAGCTGGAGGAAGTTAAAGAGCTAAATGCTGATTGGGGTGGTTTGGATGAGAATCGTTTGGGTTTTAGCATCAGGAGAGTCCACGGGGGACATGGGGGTTCTTTTGTTTAAGGACATGTGAGAGAATCCAACATCAACGTCCTGTGGAAAATGCCAGAGTCTAGGTGAGTATGTTCATTTGATGATGGGAATGTTTAAGTAGCTATTCATCTATGAGTTCATGTGTTTATACAAGTTACTCCAAATGTTCTCAATTTAATTTTATTTGTAACACAATCAAACACACATATTACAGCTGAAACAGTGTGTCTGGTTAATGGTTAATGGTCCAGTAATGATTTGCTTTGTGTTCAGGTTAGGCTGAGTTTCAATTAATCCTTTTAAAAGAACACATTAACTGTACATATTTAATACAGTGTGTATCTGTGTGCTTACTTCAGCCCCAAAAACTCTTCATCAGAGCTGTCACTGTGTGCAAATATTGCACCCAAGTTGCTGTTACCCTGGTTTTCTTTTTATTTCTCCATACAACATACAGCAGTGGTGTCATCAATATCCATTTCATTAGCTGCAGATACAGCCGGAGCATGTGCTTGACACCGCTGTTTACAGGACATTATAGATTATATGTGTGGATGCTCACAGTTATCTTTGAAATAGTTATAGTTATAGTTATAGTTATCACTCTTAGTGTGGATGACTCTTACAAACATATAATCAGATCCAATCTCTCTAGTAAGTAATCTTTTACCCATAATTTCATTGTTTCCAACCATTTCAAAGTTTAGATTTGCTAATTTTCTTAGTCTTTTAAAATAAAGTTACAGGTTGCAACAAAAGAGCAAAGTTCAAACAACTAAGTGCTCGACTACTTCAACTGCATTCTCTCCTTTGTGAAATCTCAAAGGGGTGATTTCCTCGTCTGCTGAAAAGACACAAGGTGAGACGTGATTTCCACTCTTACTGCTCTTTTTCAGCCTGGTGTACTTAAGACTGCAATCAGTATCAGGAAAGCAGTCCATGTAACAGTCATCTCACACCTATCTGGTAATGATCCAATCAGAGTCCTGAGTTGATGTGCATGAGATGACACCGGAATTGATGGAGGATGTGAGGATGTGAAAAGCCTTGTCTAAAACAGATGGTGAAACAGTGTGGGGGAAAAAAGTGGAAAAGACTGAATATGAATGAGTAATTGTGTTATTTTACTGCTTTTAACACCTTTTTTTGTTGGTGTTGGATCAACTTTTATGTAATTATACAAGAAGGCTTATAGATTATGTTGGGATGAGTTGAGTGGAATTAATTATCTATTAATCAGTTAATCAATAAATCAAACTATATTATCCACTTAACTAACAATTAAGTAAGTCAATTTGAATACTAATATCTATAGCATGGTGTATAAGAGGAACAGTATCCATGTATCAATGTGCAGTTTAAAAGCGGCACATACACACTTACATTTCAATCTGCTTCAATTTAGGGCAGTTTGGAATAAATCTTTATAGAGAGAGACACATTGAAATGCAAAAAGGCTGACAAGAACAGCAGATGAATGAATCTGCAGATGTTTATCCATCCCGAGCTCTTGAATATGTAGAACACTAATAGGGTAATGTTGGGCAGCTGCAGTCCAGGTATTATTCCACATTAAGACTTTTGACTATGCATGAGAATGAGCCGCTACATCATCCGTTATTTTAAAAAGTGTATTTCCTTAAAATGTAAAAAAATAAAAATAAAAATAAAGACCTGCAGGTGCTGGATGATGAGCAAAAAAACGGCATCAAATTTGAGCTGACACGTCGCACTTTAACTTCATAATCATTTTGTCACTTTGCACGAGCGAGGTAATGAGTTTGGAGCCGCGAGTGGGACGGCGCTCAGATACGCTCAAGCGAAAACACTTGAGGGCATTTCTCGCACTGTCATTAATACTGGGGGCTCATGGGTAACAGATGTGGCCCAATCAAAGATGAGCATGAAGACAAAAATAAATCCATCACCCAAATGAAGGGGAAAATTTATCTTGCAGCCGTCAGCACCACAAAGTTGGATTTGTAGACCTCTTTCGTCATGAGTTAGATTCCAACTTCTAAAAAAGTTTAGTGGTTTTTTTTTTAAATCTGCAAGCTAATGGCTAATTTTACTCTCTCCAGCTCTGTTATAAAGATTTAGGGGAATTCACAGAAAGACATTTATTGTACAAAGTGACTAACAAGCTGCTACATCTTTCTAAATAAACATGATTTTTTTACACAAATTGCTTTAAAAGTTTGTTTCTGGGTCTCAATGGAAATAAACACAGGAACTGGCCACCTGTAGTAGCCATTATGGATAATTGCATAAGGAGCTATATCCAGGGCAAATGTGTTTACATTTAAAACTTTGGATAGTTCAGTGTCTTCTAGAGTACAATACAATTAAAGATATCCATATAGATAGATAGATAGATAGATAGATAGATAGATAGATAGATAGATAGATAGATAGATAGATAGATAGATAGATAGATAGATAGATAGATAGATAGATAGATAGATAGATAGATGGATGGATGGATGGATGGATGGATAGATAGATAGATAGATAGATAGATAGATAGATAGATAGATAGATAGATAGATAGATAGATAGATAGATAGATAGATAGATAGATAGATAGATAGATAGATAGATAGATGGATAGATGGATGGATAGATGGATAGATGGATAGATAGATAGATAGACAGATAGACAGATAGATAGATAGATAGATAGATAGATAGATAGATAGATAGATAGATAGATAGATAGATAGATAGATAGATAGATAGATAGATAGATAGATAGATAGATAGATGGGTGGGTGGGTGGGTGGGTGGGTGGGTGGGTGGATGGATGGATGGATGGATGATGGATGGATGGATGGATGGATGGATAGACAGACAGACAGACAGACAGACAGACAGACAGACAGACAGACAGACAGACAGACAGACAGACAGACAGATAGATAGATAGATAGATAGATAGATAGATAGATAGATAGATAGATAGATAGATAGATAGATAGATAGATAGATAGATAGATAGATAGATAGATAGATAGATAGATAGATGTTCACATACAGAGAGGCATTACAGCAGCAATGCAGTGTTGTTCAGTGCATGTGATGATATAACAAGGCAGTGTGGTGCAGAGTAGTGATATTAATGATGAGGTATTGTCAAAAGTCTTTGGTGCTCGGACTCTACAGGGAGATTTTGAATTGAAGGACTTCAGGCCTGTGCAGCAGCAAGATAGATCCTTCCATGCAGTCCAGACACTGGTGGTGGTGGATAGTGACTTCTGCTGAGATTTATAAGGCTGATGAGGATGATGAAGGGATGCACTGATAGATCTGAAGACTGGGTGGTGATGGAGAGGTACGCTTAACAGGATCAAGAAAGCACTAAAGCAGAGAGGGAGAATATTAAAAAAGAAGGCTGTAATATTATAGGCTGACAATGAAGGTGTGACACCGTGCTATTGGTTAGATGTTAATTGATGCCCCAGAAAATGACAGCAAGGAAATTATGTGTGAACTGTGAGAGGGATCAGAATAATAATAACTTTATTTATATGACACCTTTCAAAACAATGTTACAAAGTGCTTTACAGTAAAAACAGATAATGCAGGTAAAATATCCAAAGTGAAAGCACTGACATTTCTACAATAAAGTAATAACACAACATAAAGCCATATAATAAAAGTGAGGCCTGGTCCCCTCTAGTAACTTGCTGTGATTTTGGAAGCATCAACAGGGCCCTGCTGGAGGATATCAGGCAGCGATCAGGCTCATAAGGTGTTAGCAGCTCACAAATATAAGCTGGAGCCTGACCGTTCAGTGCTTTAAAAACCAGCAGTAAAATCTTCAAATCAATTCTAAAACTCACAGGTAACCAGCGAAGGGCAGCAAGGATTGAAAGGATGAGAAATAAAACTACAGAGGAGAGCATACAAGGATAAAATGATAAGAGCAGTGTTCACAGACTACCGCTGGATGATAGAGACTTACATACTACAATTTCTCACACCCGTTATGTGTTGAAATCACAGTTTTCTAACCATGTGGAGCTTAACGTTTGATTCAGGGTTTCACTCTGTTCCTCCAGTTGATTTTTATGGAGGTGAAACAATCTCCAGGACGATGCTAAAAAACGATGTACGCTGTAAAATCCATTTGTAGTAGTTACACAGCTGGGATCCCATCCATAGACAATTGTAGGTTTTTTCTCATTACTCGTGGAGACTGCAGGGACACCAGCAGGTTAACTTTACAGTATGTTGATTTTCCCGATGCCTCTGTTGCCATTCTTTATTTTTTTATTCAGTTTGTTTTATTGCCTCCAGCTCAAATAAATACAGATGCCATTCAAAGTGAAGTGACTCGTGATCGTCCTCCCTCACACTCAATTACACTTGTTTTTTTAGTTCAGCCTCATATGTGTAAACAAACCGGCATGTGTGGATGAATATGTGGGTGCCCTGGATTTCTATCTCTATGAGGTCATGGCTGCTATAATAGCTTCTACGGGCGGCTAGTTCCTGTGTGTATTTTCATTCAAACTTAGAAACAAACATGTAAAAGTCATGTTTATTTGGACAGCTTTAGGAGGTTGAGCAGCTTGCCCAAACGTTTGTCTTTTTGTGCTTGAAACGTCTTTTCGTGAATCTCTATAACAGCGCTGGACAGAGCATATATGGGAAATACATCAGGTTTTTTTTAAAAACTGAATTTTCCATTAAGACAATCACAGCCAGCCTCTCTCAGGTCAGTGGCAACGCAGTGATGTGGAAAACTGCAATTTCAAATGTGCGGTCGCTGACAATCAAAACAACTTCCTGTATGAAATTAAGCGACACAAAGAGAAACTCAGCATTCAGCAAAATAACTTTGGGGCATTCACACTGATACACCCTCCCTCCATCTCTGTCAAAAGCAATCTCTTATCAATCTATTATAGTTTGAAAAAGGAAAAATCAGCCCTCTGATGATAAGCCCAGGAGATTAGGATCACAACCATTCTGTAATTACAAAAAAAAGCCTTTCTCAAACTTCCAATTCATAAGGCGTTCAAAAGGCTGGTGGCACTGAAAGGTGAAGGCGGCGTCCTGTGCATGTGCCCATTTGATTAACTTTAAATTATATCTGTATGTCCCCAGAATATAATGGCTGTCTCTTGATGACACATAGATTAACGCAGATCCTCGCCGTTTTGTTCAGATGTGCTTTCAGGAATATTAAAATACAAATGAGGCCACTGAAGACTTGACTTCACTGATTTGACTGTGTCAAGTTGAAAATTAGGGTGAGACACACTTTTTTTCACATCTCCAGGAGATCCCAGATAATACAAGTATGAAGTCATTGTAGCCAATATGCCACTTTGAATAGGCAATTGTGGACTGAGAATACATTGAAGTGTATTTTTTAAAAGATTTAAAAGTTTAAAACTTTTTTCTTTTAGAGATATTTCAGTCTAGACCAAAGTGGCGACCAACAGACAGACCAACATGTCCATCCATTCAAGATCAAGGTAGTGTGATTTGGGGACTTTTCAGCAGTAGAAGAATATACACTTGGTGATCAAGTGAGTATTTCAGGTAGTAGGATGATGTGTGTGGGATTGAGTCAAAATAAACTACAGTGTGTTTGTTCATGGTAATAAAAGAACATTTTTAGGCAACATTGGAGCTCTATAACACAAGAGGAATAACATATATCAGGCTTTGGACACACAATATTGTTAGTAGATCAAGACATCTGTGGTTTTGGTCATTTGATTGGACTTGTTAACGATCTGGAATATGGAATATTGACAGATTCCAATCCCAATATGAGCCACACTTCCAGAAAGTCTATCCAGTTTTAATGCAAATCCAGTCGGAAGTGGTACAAGCTACTTCAGACACATTTCATCTCTTCCTGACAGCTCATTGACAGCTGCAGTTTTGACATGTAAAGGTTAGACTGTCCGATGTTTCCTGTCTTTGACCTTTATTGGACAGCTAGTGTATAGACTTGATCCAAAAAGGATCTTACTGTCCCTTTGGCCAGGTCAGGACCCCACTGACCACACACACACACACATATAGCCAAACACTGGACAGATGGCAGAGCAGGCTGGATTGGCTTGTAGTCCCTAAAGGCAGCCAATCAAACACATGTCACAGAAAAAGATGAAGTAAACAATGACACAATCCATCAATTGGGCCATCAAAATGACCAATTATATACTGACAATCCAATAAAAAGGTGTTGCTGACTGCCCTGTGATGACACTGTCCTGCTGGACTTCGCCCCCTTGGTGCAGTAATTGAGAACAACAGTTTTAGTGGCGGATAGCTGAGCTCAGACTTCGGGATTCTAGTTAAATAAACTCAAAACTGCAAATTCTGTTAAGTATTGTTAATGTGTGAGAGCAGCTTTATATTGTGATTAAGTTAGATACAGTATATGCAGGACAGTAGTTACAAGGGCTGCTTTTTAGGCTCACACACACACACACACACACACACACACACACACACACACACACACACACACACACACACACACACACACACACACACACACACACACACACACACACACACATGTTTTGTGCATGTCATCCCCCCAACTATTACAAAAAATAAAAATTATATTATTGTGTTCATTTCATTATTCATTATTGCCTTACTTTTACTTTAATATTCTGTATTGCATTTGTGGGAGCAAATGCCAAGACTCATTGTTAAAACAGATTTGGGTTGAGCTTCTGATTCTGATTCAGTGGATAACTTTAAAGAGAAATGTTGAAGAAGCAGGTTGGTAGGCAGGAGTACATGAAAAAAGATGTCCTGCAGCCTCACAGCAAGCTACCACACATCCTCCTTCTATACACCAGTGGACTTCTCAGCTCCATCTAACTGGAACCCGTACCATCTGCTCAGATAAGTTAATGAAGTGAGGTTGGCAGATCTAAGGAATCATATCATATGCTCTGCTAATGTTTGAGTTTCATACATGTGCATATTAACTTTGTCAAACATTAGCAGTCAGCTTCTTTACTCATCGTGTTATTAGTATACATATAAACTCTCTCGCAAAGGTGAGTGTGTGCGTGTGTGCATGTGTGAGTGTGTCCACAACAGTCACTCACTGCATTACTGTCAAGTCCTTGGTGGTGTGGTGTTGCATTGATTCATTCACATACCTTAATTTGATACAAGGCAGAAATTGACAAATTGTGCATGGCAGTGAAGTCATCAACACTTTTAATTAAAAGCTGCTTCCATTTTTTTTTCTTGTGTAAGCGTCATAATGGCTTTATCAATAATATGGACCAACTAGAAATCAGACATGTATCGGGAAGCTGTCATTTTGAGTTCAATGTTTTTTATGTTTCATTATTATGCTGTACACAAATTAGACTATTGATTTTGATTTTTTTTTGCCTGTAAAATTGTATTCTTATTTCTTGCATTTTAAAATAATGTATAAGGCAAGTCTGAAATGCATCTGTAAGTAATTAGCATATTAGTAATTAGTAATTAGCGTATTAGTAATTAGTGTATTAGACAGACAAATGGATAGACAGACAGTAGACAGCATATATTTGACACTGTTCACAAAAAATATTTTATGGTATTGGTTTAGATTAGACTTTATACACTCATTATTCTGAGTATTCAAATCTAAGATCATACCATCAGCCATCTTTTTCATTTGTCTCATCAAATGTCATCCAAAAATATGACATAAATGATAGGAAGCAGAAATGATGTAGAACCACTGTATTAAACTACAAAATCAAAAGTTGCACACCTCATTGCAGTGGGAACATCCTTCCTGACCCTGACAACCACTGAGCAGCTGCTGATTGCAGTTCCTCACCTGGCAGCCCAAGTGTCAATCAGTCCTTGATTACACAGAGAGACAAAACAGAAGCAAGGCTGTTCACAACCAATGCACACAACCCATATGGTAAGACTTAAAAACCTATCAAATGTCAGCCATGATGATGTGAGGGGAGAGTTTTTTTGTTCAGATGTTAAAAGGCTTGAAATTCACTTTAGATTGTATTTCAGAAAATGTCTTGGTTATATGGGTGATCAGTGAAAACCCGCTGATCAGAACATTGATCAGAACCATTTTAGCTTCCAGCTTTCATCCTAAATTTAGAAAAATCCTAACCAACTGAGAAGTGTGAAATAAAAATGTTTTTCAATGTGGGGATTATAGAGATGTGACTGGTTCCCAATAGATCACATTCATGCATCATTGTAAAATATTTTTTGAAGGAAATGTGTTATTTATTCCACATAGACAACAAATTATTCTGGTTCCCGTCTTTTAACTACTGACCAAGAACTGTCAACCACTTTTAAACATCCCCCTGTCAGGGGCGATTCTAGGATCAGACCTTTAGAGGGGCTCAGCTCCTAATGAGAAGTTGATATACAATGTCCTGCAAGTGTTAAAACCACCCGCTAAATGAATCATTTCACTGGATAACGTAGACGGGTGGTCTACTATAATATATAATAATAATGGTTCAGAATAAACAATCACATATTTCTACAGAGAGGACTCTGACATAGTTAATGAATCATGAGGGAAAGACAATATTAATGACAGAACTATCCAGAGTACATTAAAGCTGTTAAAATAAAACAACAGACAGGCTCACAAAATACTTAAAGTTGTGTAAAATAATTCTTAGGAAAAAAATACAATAATAATAGATTTTATTTTGAGATGAAAAGTAGGGTGTACAATCGGCCCGGCTCCCAGCATCCTTCTTAACGGCCCTTCTTCAATCCACGCCGCATTTTGCTCCACACCTTCAAGCCTGAAACGTGACGTCAGCTTCCCTCCCCCTCCCCTTAGCAACAGAGGCAACATGGCGGCGTCCAGCAACGCTGAGCATTCTCCAGAGATATCCAGGCCGTTGAAGATACCCAAAACCGAGGTGCCATCCCCTGAGTCTGAGGATTTGAGTGACAGTAATCAATACCACTCCGATCCCTCCACGCCTAACCGATTTTCTCCTTTGAACGTGGGCTCAGGGGCCCTGGGCCGGACGGCGGCCTCGTCTTCCTCAAACAGCTTCACGGCTTGCCGGGGGATGTCGTGGACCCCATCCGAGACTAACGCCCTGATCGCGGTGTGGGGCAACGAGAGACTGACGGAGGCGAGGATGCAGCAGCTGGAGGTGGCAGGCACCGTGTTCTCCGGTAAGGCCCCCGGTCCCGCCATGTACGAGCGGGTGTCCAGAGCCTTGTCGGAGCTGGGCTACGAGAGGACCCCGTCCCAGTGCAGGGAGAGGATGAAGGTAATATGAGATCAGAGACACAACAGTGTTTTTAACGGTAACATGTTGTTCCTCCATCATCAGTCTGTCCCTGCAGCTGATGGAGCTGTGATGATGATGAGGAGGAGAAGGTCACCACAACAAGTCTGTCACATTTGAATAGTCCAGTTGTTGTCCAGATGTTGAGCTGTCTTGCAGCTGACCACAGCATGCAGAGATCAGTGTCCTGGTAAAACCCACAGTGACAGTCTGAGGAAAATGTTGTTTAATTCAAAATATCAGGACATTTCTTATTTTATCATAGTGTACAAACTGTTTAACACACCACACAGTAACCCACCTACACACAGTTTACACACCTTATCACACCTTGATATACACATCATAGTAAGCAGCAGTGGCGTGCACAGACATTTTGGGGGGCAGGTGCTGAGTGAAAAATAAGGGCACTTTGTGCGGCATGGGAAAAAACATATGTTTCTTATTTGGCAACCAGTACACTGATCTATCATTGTAGCTGCCGAACTTGCTAAAAACCTCTCCATGTGTGTATATTCCAGAGAAATAAGACAACAGTGATTGACTGATCGGTGCTATAGTCCGATTGAAAGTCCAAGTAATTTTATTAAAATATTGACATAAATAAATATGCAATTACATTCAACATGTGCCTGTAATGTCAGTAAAGGCAGACGGCAGTTCCCCGTCAGAACAAAAGAAGTGTCCAAAGTGTCTCTAAAGCAGCATCCTCCTCTGTGCCATGTCTTTAAAGATTCTGATGACCTCGCTATGATTTATCTGGATGTCTTTTCTCTATGGCAAGCAGGAGAAGGTCAGAGAGCCGTTCTTCTCCACACAGACATCTTAGTTTGTTTTTGATAATTTTCAGCTTTGAAAATGATCTCTCCACAGAAGCAGTTGTCACTGGCAATGTCGCATAGATTTGTATCATCTTCACAAAGGCAGGAAAGATGAGCTGGTAGCTGTTTTCCCCTCAGTATTGCAAAGATTTCTTTGAGGTCTTTTGCAGGAAAGCTGGAGTGGAAGACCTTTAGTTCTGTCTTCAGCTGGTCCTCGTCTTCTCCATAGAAATCACAGAGAATGTGGACAGCTTCTTTGGCTTCTGCGTTTGGCGTTCTTACCCAGTTGGCATGTACAGTTAAGGAGTGGAAGGACTGAATGATTCTGGCAGTGGTACTTCCAGTGTTGTCCCCCTTGAATCTCCTGTTTAGCTCCTCAGTCATAGTATCCAGAAAGGTGAAATACACACTACTCCTTAAGTATGCCTCCACAGACTCAAACTGAGCACCTACTTGAGACACTGTTGGGCTGTGTTGGAAACGCACTGGCACTTTCCGTTTCCTCTCCTGACCAGGCACTACAGTAGGTACTGGAATGTTGAGACTCTCTGCCTTCTCTGATGCACATCCAAATACTTCCCCAAACTTCTCCTCAGACCTCATGGTTTGCAATGTGTGAAGCACACCATCAATTACCTTGTAGGCAGTGGAGTGGTCCAAGCGTTCTTCCTGCAGAGAGTCTGATGCCACAGCAGTGACTTCGAACACTGGGGTGGTGATTTCCAGGCAGAGAATAAACATGAAATTGATGGCATTTCTGTACATCTGAGCATCACCTTGGGCCGGGTTAGATGGGTCGCTGTCACTGATGTCATCAAGGAGCTTCAAAATAGCTTTCAGATTTCTCTGAAGGGCTTTCAGTGCTTTCTCCCTGCAAGCCCATCGGGTATCTGACAGCTGCTGGAGCTCCATAACACGCTGTCCAGGATATAGAGACTCCTGCCATTTCATCAAGGCGGCATGGCGCTTTGAGGAGCCTGTGCAAAAGGCATACAATTTCTCCACAAGGTTGAAAAAATGTCACGAAATGCTTGTTGGACTTTGACGCTTCCACTAGGACCAGATTGAGACAGTGTGCTTTGCAGTGCACATAGAGGGCCTTCTTATTGTGTGCACGTATTCTGGCTTGAAGACCTTTATACATACCACTCATATTGGCTGCTCCATCGTAGCCTTGGCCATACATATTCTTCAACTCTAGGCTGTTCTTCTGCAGAAGCGAGAACACAGTATTCTCCAGCTCCTGGCCTGTAGTGTTATCAACATTGCACACCTCAATGAATATCTCCTTTATTTGCATATGATGAAAATATCGCACTACAAATGAAACTTGTTCTGAAACTTATGTCATTTTGGCTTCTATTAGAAAGCAATGACACCTGGGGCCTCGTCTTGGTGACTTTAACTTCGGCAACTTTTTCCATATGTATATTCAGCACACTGTCAACACATCCACCAGTTCAAGGAAGTTTCCACGGTTGTTACTGGACTCATTCCCATCATGACCTCGGAATGCTTGTCCCTGACGTGCAAGATATACTGTAAGATCAATTAATCTTGTCAGGATTTCTCTATTTGTCTGCCTCTCTCGCTCTCTAACTTCCAACCCCTTTACATCTGAAACATCAAATGCAGACTTGAGGGCCTTTTTTTTGGAAATTGGTCCATCTAACCATGCTTGTCATGTGCATCTCGGTGATGGAGTGTTGCTTGATTTTTTTCAAGAGCAGTGTTCCACTTTCTTATGCCATCAGTTGTCCACGCTGTTCTGCACATTGAAATGTAGCTTTCATGGCACTTGATATGAAATGTGTCAACATGTGAAGGATCTGTTGGATATTGCAGAGTAGCTATCTTTGCAATTGTGTCATCTCTTTCACATACAGCTGGTTCTTGCTCATGCCTTTCTTCTTCTCCCTCATTTTGATCACCAGAGAGCACTGTTTCTGTTTCTGTAACTGTGCATGAACCTGGTGCTGCTCTGGACTCTGCTTTATCTGTGTCTGTTATATATTCTGGGGATTCATCTCCCTCATCTTCCATGCTACTAGATGGCCTATTGCAGGACAGCACAGAGCTGCGTCCCTGCTGTAGCTGCCTAGAATAGAATAATAATAGTTTTAATAATAGCCTATTAAGGTAAATACAAGATTACTGCAAGTCTTGTAACATAGAAATAACTTATGGTTGGTACAAACAATTATAAAATTAGCTAATACAGCTTCATGCCTGATTTAGTACCAAACCACTTTGTGTAGTTAAAATAAAACGTGGACAGCTTTTAAGATATTTCAATAGAATTAGAGGAACAGTTCAACTTTAAAATCTGAGCTTTAAAAGGCCCTAAACAGTTAACATGACTCTGGTCTTGACTCTGACCTTTCATCTTCATCTTCCTCTTCCTCCTTGCTGCTGGTGGATGTTTTTATCCAGGAGAGCAGAGAGCTGCTTCCCTGGGCAGCCTGCTGTAGCTCCCTTTCTTTTTCTTTTTTTACCCTCTCCTTTCTAGGCATTATGCTGCAATTAGTAAATAAAAAGAGACCACAAGTATGAATAAGACTGCTTGGTGACATTACAACAAGACAGAAGGCTACTTTTTCTGCAGGCAATTGGGAATTGCCTGTTTGTCATTTAGCAAATAAATTAGGATACTGCAAGTGTTAATGATGTAGCCTAATGTAAACCTACACAATACTAAATATTCAGCTTCATTTATTCTCTCACCTATTTGTACATGTAATGGTGTAGGTAGTTATATATATATATGTATAACTCATCATCAGAGAAGACAGCCACTGGTTGTGTCCAAACTCCATATAAATGTGACCATGAGTTTGACAGCATTGCATTAGATGAGCATTAGAGCCTGAATGATGACCTGAACTGCAGTTGTGAAAAACATATTAAAGGGAACCTTGTCAAAAATGATAATTGACGTTATGGGTAATGGGGGGAAAAAATCATCTCATATCATGATTAGATTTTTTAAAAACTTTCTAATCTCAGCTAAATAGGTTGCTACAGACTACAGCAGCATGTAAATGATCACAATATTAAAGTCTTTGTAGGATTGGACAGTAGAGTTACATGAGTCCTGGAATTCTAGAGATGCACAATATAAAATGTTCCATCATTCATCTCAACCGTAAAATCATAAATTATGTCATCATAACTCCCAGCTGCCACTGAAGTCCGAATCCCATTGGACATGTGTGTTCTGGAGGTCAGTGTGTTCAGGGTCAAAGTTCAATTTAGTTCTCTCCACTGGATAAAATACTCTGCAGTCTGCACAATATCAAACATGTCCTTTTTGTGTATTACATGAAAGCTTTAAGTTTTCTATGTGAGCCTGTCTGATGTGAACCACTATGTACACATATAACAGCTGACAAGTCAACACATTGCTGATTTCTCCTCTGTCACACACAGACGCTGCGGCGATGCTACAGCCGTGTGAAGGAGCACGGCATCGGCAAGAGGAAGAGCAGCTACACTATAGAACAGCTGGAGAAGGTGTTCGGTCAGGGAGGCTGGGACTCCCAGAGCTGTGCCCCTGTGCTCATCAACAGCAGCGGCCTGTATCAGGAGATGGAGTCTGATGGCAGCACCCTGGAGGACTTCTCCCAGGAGGACTGGTGCAACCAGGTGCTGGACTCTGCTTTCCAGGAGGGAGATATGGAGACTGGTGAGTGTGTTAGCGATCTGTGGATAGACAGCACTGAACTACACAGGAATAGCGAGGTTGGGACTAATGCATGTGCTTCTTTTTCTCTAGAAGAAATCCAGGTGCCTAAAAACAGAGCTCTACAGATTCAAGCAGAGCTGTCAGAACAAACTCAGTAAGTCAACTTAGAACAAAGGCCGACCTCACTTTGTCTTTGTAACCTGAATGTTTGATATAAAGCTTTGAGTTGTGAGTTGTGAATTAACCGGATCATTGCAAATGACTGTTAAAAAGACCAGCTTTCATTTGTTTGACATTACTCCGAGAGGGATGAACTTAGCAAAAATGGTGTTGCCTTTCTTTCCCCAATTTATTCTAAATCTGAAAGAGTATCTGAGAGTGGAAACTGATCAGAGCGTTATCTCCCAAAAACATCTTGAACTAGATATGATATCAGCCCACAAATGTACAATAGACCAAAGATTATCATAGTCAAAAAAATCTTGTATCAGTCGGGCTATTATACCCAAGATATTCTCTGTATTGAAATGAAATGAATGAAAATTTTAATTTGGGGTTCAGAAAGGTTGCTGGAAATTAGAAATAAAGTTGTTGTTTTTCTGCAAGGCACCAGATTATTTAATCAAATTTCAAAGAACATACTCTGTACTTACTACAGTCCCAGTTCTAAAAACTCCTACAATAATAGCTTGTGGATAGTTTTCTCAGTAGTGCACAGAATGTAGAGCATCATTTCATCCTGTAAAGCAGCTAAATAGGATGCTACAGACTACAGTAGAATGTAAATAATCACAATATTAAAGTCTTTTTAGGATTGGACAGTAGAGTTGCATAAGTTAATGGTTTGAATTAAGTGATTCTCAAATGTGTGGGCATTGCTCTCTGCCAGTGTGTCATTTTCTGATATCACCACTAGGTGTCAGTATTGATATTTCTAATCTCTAAGTAATCTCTTCATCTGTCTCCTTTGGGTGCTCTTTTGTTTTAAAGTTGTGGTTTAGTCCCTAAACATCAAATGCATCACAGGAGCCCCAAATACTTAAAAGAACATATAGTTTGAGTTTATATTTTTTACATAAACAGATATGGTAAATGGACTGTACTTATATAGCGCTTTTCTAGTCTTTACGACCACTCAGATATGAGTTAATCATCTGTAGAGATCAGGGAAATCCTGATCTGAATCTTCCAAAACTAATACAACTTCCCAGAGCACACTCAAGCTTTATAAGCCATATTAGGTGTCAGTCTAACAAGATGCAACTTTTTTTCATTGTGTTACTTTGTCATCATCACATATCTTCATTTTTCCACAGAAAAAGGAACATGATGCAGACTGTGATGCGTATCCTCGAGTCGGTGCAGCTGAAATGGGAGCACTTCCAGACGTGGACAGAGTTCTCACGGCTGCACCTCTCCAACAAGCTGGCCATCTTCGGCGTAGGGTACAACACGCGCTGGCGCGACGATGTGCGCTACCACTATGCCGAAATCAGCTCGCAGGTGCCCTTGGGCAAAAGGCTCCGTGAGTACTTTAACCCGGAGAAACCAGAGGGCCGAATCATTATGACCAAAGTTCAGAAGATGAACTGGAAGAATGTTTACTACAAGTTCCTGGACATTACCATCAGTGAGGCGCGCTGCCTGGAGCTGCACATGGAGGTGGACTGGACCCCTGTCTCCCAGTCCAGAGCAGCAGGCTGCAGCACAGGCACATCCCACTACCTCCTTCCTGGTGACATCCCCAAGGCATACGGACTCTATGCTATTGGCTATGAGGTGGTGTCATCTGCTCAGAACTCCCCCCACAGCGATAGTCCAGACCATAGCTTACCTCAGTTCGGGTTGGAGAACGGGGCGCAAAGCTACGAAGCAGCAGGGAAGAGTGACAGGACCGGAGCTAAAGTCACTTACTGCTTCCTAGGCATAGCTGAGGACAGGACCATACAGCAGTGTCTCTTCCAGCACTTTCAGGGTTCGAGCAAGCACTACGTCCTCAGCGAACCCTCAGCCGTGACGCGCTTCCTGCAGGAGAACTGCCGCTGCGGCGTCACGTACGACGAGGACGGCGATGGAGGCGAAGGCTCGACTCAGCGTTTGGCCATTTACATGAAATTCATAGAGGTGGAGCTGGACTTCCTTTCAGCAGGCTCCCTGGTGGAGTGCCTCGAAACTGCTGTGGGTTATCCCTTAAAATATAATAACAAAGAAACGTGCTAACTACCACTCAGTGTTTTTTGGACGTGTAATGACTGAAGCTAGAAATGGCAAGCGTTACAGCCAGCAGAAGCAAAATGAAAGTTGACCAATTCTGTCTGTTAAGAAGCATGGATGTGTGCAAAAACCCTTTTTTCAGCTCTCTTGAACTGATTTGTGATTGGATCAATCTAAATCAAATGTATTGCGTAGGAATATGGGAACAGTGTTACAGAGCTGCAACATCCAAGAAGTATATACTTATTTTAGTCTAATGTGCACTACAAAGGTTCTGCTGCTTGTTTAGTGTAGATAAATATTGCCTCATCAGGGAGTGTGGAGGGGTTGGCAAGGTGACTACTGCAGTATGCATTTGTCTACCTCAGTAGGATGTAGCAAACAAGGCAGCCAACAAGGGGACCATAGCGTGTATTTATTCAAAAAAACTGCCTTTACTTTGACTGTTGGGGGTCCTGACCTGAATTCACGAAGTATCTAAACGGCTGATTTATGCCTTATGTATTGCACGTGTCTCTGGGCTGCAGCTAGGGATGCTTCGGTGCAAATTAGGGACAAAAGCTGGCCAATGCTATGCTAATGGTACTTCAATTGCACATTCAAATGCCTGACAAGGTTGGGGGTTGTCAGAGTTTTGCTCTTGCACAAGTTAGATCTGTTGTTCGCAAACTGAACTTGGCATTAATGTCGTCTTTGCTAGATATTCTGAAATACTGCCACACCAGTAAGGACATTATTTATTTTATTTGGGGGGGGGGGGGTTGTTTGTTTGTTTGTTTGTTTGTTTGTTTGTTTTTTGATTGGGGGTGCCATGGTCTCAGCCAAAATGAAAACTGATATAAATATACAGTGAGCCAGTTTGTATTGGTGGCCAGTAGTTCGGAGCATCTGTAGCTGCAGCTGTGGGCTTGTGGTAGATGGACAAGTTACCAGCACCTCCCTTACACTGGTATTGGAAACACTCCAGTCTTGCAGATAACATGTGATCATGCCAGCGGTCGTGATAATCTGCTTGCTAACAGGTATAAACAGACCTAAGAGCACTGATCTGGGAGTTCTACTATAAGCTGCAAATGTTAACTCACCCGTAGACCAGTAATCAAACTGAATCCTTTATGAACAAGGTTCCTGAGGTTATGTGCAATGTGCCAGGAAAGGACTGTGTAGGGAAGAATCAAAAAATGGATGAATCCATATTGAATCTATATATATTGAATCTACCTTATATATCTATAATATATATATATTTAAGAATATTGATGTTCTTGAGCATTCCGGCTTTTGCAAACTTGCAATGTTCATTTGTTTGGGTATACAGTATATGACAGACAAATATGATATTTTCTATTTTATTGGTTGACACCACGTCTTGTGTGTGATTGTTTTGAGGTCACCGTCTTGTATGTTTACATGTCTGAAAACCAATAAATGGGGCACTCACTGTCATTTGCCACAGTGATAATGAGTCTGTGTATTGTTTTTGTGCAATAGGTTGTAGTTTGGTACTATTTGACGTTGTATGTGCCTTTAGAAAAGCAGAAATGGCTACAGATGAATCAGATGAATAAGTGGTTTAGTTAACATTTTCACACCTGTAGTGTTCCTGGCCAAATTGACCACCATAGGAAATGAATGGGTAAGACTATACTATGTGCATTCATTAGATGGAAAACATCCCCATACACAAACACAGTCATCCACACACATAAGCCTTCCATTTGAACTACACCTTCAAGACAAAACAATGTAACATATCCTCTCAAAGACCCCATATATAATGCTTTATTTGCGCCATCCTCTCATTTTTTAAATGAGGAGGTGACTGATGAGGTGATTTTCTGTCAGAGATGCTCTGGACCATGTTAACCATGTCAACCACTTGTCCAAGACATTGTTTCACAGCTTTAAAAAAGTCTTAAACAAAATTTGACGAGGAAAGAACACTGGATGAAGGTTAACTACACCACCAATGTCGGTCCATTTGGTCACTCCAACACTTTTGTCCACATTGAATTAACTCTACAACTGAAATGGATTTCCATGACATTTTGAACAGACATTCATGTTTCCCAGACAATCTTGCTGACTTATGATCCCCTGGTCTCTCCTCTAGCGCCACTGTGAGGTTGATTTTTTTTGTGCTTTTGAGTGAAATGTTTCAACAATTATTGGAAGGTATGTCATTAAATTTGGTGCAGATATTCATATTCCCCTCAGGATGACTTGTGGTCATTTACCTCTAGCTTTATCATCATCATCAATTCCAGACTAATTATGTGTCCAATAAGTTTAATTTATAATTAAATCCCTGCTAAACTCTGAACATTTCCACAACCCTTAGCTGTACTTTGTGTTTAGTGCTGAGTAGATACACATTTTAACACATTAAATTAGCAAACTACTATGTAACATAAGATTTAAGTGGAGGTAATTGCAGTAGTTGAATGAACGTGAGATTTGGAAGATGTAATTCAAACTTTTGGCCACCAGATGGTAATATAGAGCTGTTGTTGAAAATCCCCACATGTTAGTGTAGACATGACCCAACTGTAATTTCTGGTCACTGCTAAATGAAATCTATTGAAGCCTGCTTAGAAAGGCTTTAATATGTGATTTTAAAAGGATCATGTAAACTAATAATAAAAACAGGATGACAAATGTGCAGAGGCCGAATAATAATTTAAAGGTGAACCCACCACTGACACATTGTGAGGCTGTGATGTATGTGCAGAGACAGCACTGCTGACCTTTTGGATACTAGCCTTTGGAACCAATAACTGGACATTTCCTCAGACTCAATCAAACACAGTATATAACACAAGTAAACAGAATCAGTGAAGCTATTTTTTTCACACTATTTGTGTACAAAGACTACAAAAACAATAGAAAGGCATGAAGTGTATTCAGCCTTTTTTGCTATGAATAAATTGTGTCGCTCAGTCAGTTAGTCAATAATTAATTATACATTTTGCTATTCGCTGTTTAATTTACATTGTAGGTGCAACACTTCTGACTCAATGGAAGAAATTACACATACATCATGTAAATCAATATTTCATGTGCACTGCTGTTGTATATTTGATAGGGCTGTTTGCTTTTGCATTGTGTAATGTGTAAAAGCTTTTCATGCAGTGTGTATGTAAAAAAATAAAGGGAGATTTTTGCCAAATGTACATTATTGTTCTGTCATTAAAGCATTTACAGGTCAAACTTACACCATGTTGCTTCTTCTGGAGCATTACAGAGCATTAAATTAAACATAAATAAGGAAAACTCTTCTGGAAATGACTCTATAACTATGAACATCACTTCACAAGTCCCTAACTGAAATATTATGAACATGTAGGTCATCTCTTTGACCAGTTTGCAGGTCTTTAAACCAAATCTACAGTATCTAGGACAGTGGTGATAACCCCCGTAGAACAATACCAATGATAGTTTTATGCAGGTTCATGCAAATTTCACGCGTCTACCATATAGAGTATAATCTGAGATAATCTCATCAGAAAAACAATAAACTCTGTGGTTCTCATACTCTATTTGAACTCTGAATTATTTTTTTTATGCAGGCATCTACAAATACACAATAAAAGGTGTACTGATGTCCAAAGTCCAGGATGTGGAGTGATGCAGGTGACGCATAAACTGCAAACATTTACAATAAAATCGCTTATAGACTATTACAAAGCCATTTAAAAGAGCATGTGGAAAGACCTGTTTCGGTTATGTAGGTGGCAGTCTTGATTCTCATGAACAGCAATAACACTATCAAGTGTATATTCCTGGTTTCTTGCACTGTAATTTAGACCCAGGTAATATCTTCTTTATAGATATGAATGCTGTACTTTTCCATGGATATAATAAATTAGCTCCAAATGATTACTGTAATAAGTTTGATATAGTTGGTAGATATTATCAACACAGGTTAGAAGAAAAGTATTCAACCTTTTTCTAGACTTTCAGAAAACGTCTTAAATGTTTAAAAATGACTATTCACAAGGTTAATAATGAACATTAACACTCAATATATGCCATGTTTGTATGTTAGTGTATGTATGAACATATAATGAACCATTGTAGTGAGCTTATGTGAGTGCATATACTCAACGCTGAATTAGTACCCCAAGGGGCCCCTGGGTACTGATGCTCATGTCCCCCAAAACAACTTTTATTTTATTCCAATTGGATAACGCTGCTGTCAGGTGGAAACCTTTTTTTTTTTTTTTTTTACACATATTTTGTTTTGGACAGTGTTTCTGACAGTGAGCTATAACGTAAAGAGGAGGAGTCAAGCCTTATGTTGAATTTTTGTGGAGCCCGACAAATTTAAAACACATTTTTTTCTCCCATCATTGATGGACCCTTTCTGCTCAAGGGTCCCTGGGCACTTGGCCACAGATGGTATATATAAGACCGATCTGCAGTATTATAGTTGTAGATACATGTTGTGTTCTTAGCATGAGTAATGTACTCAATACTTACGTAATGTACAGGTATTTGTATTATATTGGTTTGATAAGCAGTGTATGGACTTTAAGTAATGGCAAGGATTATCACTATGACACATTTTCAGTTAATTAAAAAATGAGACTAGAAAGAAAATAATGTATCTTTCAGCAAAATCTGAGCTAATCAATTGGAAGGAGACAGTATGTTTGGCCTGCAGGTGTCATGTTTGCTCATCTTTTGACTGGACTTTGTTTTGTCTGTTTGGATTAGTCCAGAGTCCAGTATTAACCTTTCTGCTCAAATGATATTTGCACCAAAATAAAAATAGGCCTGTTTTGACAGTTTTTCCCTGAATGCTGTAGATTTCAGCTGGAGGCACAGATGCAATTTATAACAACACAACAAAATCTCCTCCGCATAAGGATCGGACCCTGCTTCCTTTGATTTAATCACAGGGGATAACCCTTGTTCACCTCTCATAATTGAGCAGTCGTCCTGCATTAGCCTCACCCTTGTTGCTGAGGCAACTAGGCAACCTTAGAAAATGAAATAAAGGGGTCTGACCACCTCAGAGAACACAGGTCAGTCCATATTTTTACATCAGGGGGGTGAGCTCCACTTGGGAATTCACGTCAAGCTGAGTCCAGTCTTTTCCTGCTTTCAGACCCTCACCTCTTCACACATGATAGAACAGGAGTCGATGTGTTTCAGGGGGAGGATAGGGTAAAGAATGGAGCTTTATGTCTGTGGGTTTGGAAATAGGCTTATTTTATTTAAAAAAAAAAAAAAAAGCTTGAGTCAGGGTGTCTTTATGTGGCAAATTGTGCATGTAGAAGTAGCCTTATCCCTCATCCCTTTTTTCTCGTGTGTCCTTTAGGCAAGTTCATTCCATTTCAACTGAGGACATTATTTAATCATTCATTATTTTACTTTGTGTTGTGTACGACCACTATTTTAGAGAAATGATCTGCTTCATATAGAATCTACAATCATTTTATTATGTTGTTGTGACATGAGAATGTGTCACCGTTTTTTTTGTTTGTCTTTTTTAAAAATGTTAATAAAAGTACACTATCATTGAAATGAAAAGTAGCTTTTGCACCTGCACAAAAGCGGACAGGTGTTCCCACGTCAAGCTGTGAAACATAAGTAAAGAAAAACAGGATGTTAATCGGCTTTGATTTCAAAATAAAAGAGGGAGTCGCGGTCGCGAAAATCATTCAATGAACATGTTTGCAAATAAGATGTTTTATTTTGAAGCTCATATCCGGAATTGATACCGAGGTAAACTTGAAACATCAGCTCGCAGAGGTGGCACATCTCAAATTTTAATTTCAGATACAGATAAGCTTTATTTCCAAAGCAATATAGGTGATTAAGCTACTTACATTGACTGATCATTAGAAATCGATACGCAATATGCAAATAAAAATCAACAAACATCTCTCTCTCTATCTGTGTCAAATTCATATTCAAATTAAAATGTGCTTCATAGGCCATAGCATAGCAATATTATTACCAAAGCATCATGAATCAATGAAACAATAAAGGACTGAAACATTAAGATTATACATAAGCCTATTAATTATATGGTATACTGTATGTCTCTCTCTCTCTCTCTCTCTCTCTCTCTCTCTCTCTCTCTCTCTCTCTCTCTCTGGAAAGGACACAGGATGACAACTTGCAGAGTTGGACTCGCAGCGCATTGGATAAGGAAGGACTCGCAGATGCAGCCGTGCGTTAAGAGGAGGAGGACAAGAGTCGCGGTAGAGCTTGGGTGTAGGAGGTGGTGATCCAGTTTACACTTTAACAACATCTCACTGCGAAGTCAGGGGGAAAAAAACAACCGAGGAGTTGATCAGACGGCATCCAGCGTTTTCCTCACCTGAAGTGTCCCTTACCTTACCTGGACCGGAGAGCGTCTCTGCTGGGAGACTGGAAGAAAAAGCACTTGACAGACTTGAGCTTTTTTTCTTTTTTTTTTTTGCCTGAGGCCAAACAGTTGATATATATATAAAGCTGGGTGAAGGACACTGACACGCTGAGAAGTGGAAACTGTGTCTGCATGTGAAGCATGGAGGTCTATACTACTTCGAGGAAACTTGCTTTGCTCTCCTTCACCTTTCTTTTGGGGCTCTCAGGTCAGTAAAGAGCTTCTTTTTAAACAATTGATGTTTTGAATAGTATGTTTCAGTAGTTTTAGTGTCAGTTATGTTTTCATTGAGCAAATAAAAAAAAAAACACTTAATAGCCTTACTTTATATTTCAGATGTGTTTTAAAATGAGCAAAAAATGGATTTAAAATTGGATTAATGTGTCCCAAGGTGACATTCAGACACTCATTTTCAGTAAATCACTGCAATAGTCTCTCATGTCATGTTAAAGTACATATTTTGCCCATGTTAAGCACACTTTTCAAAATATCTCCACACATTCCATTCTTTAATATGTTATGTGTATTTCTTGGATGATTGGTACTGACCTCAGTCATCATAACCTCATAAATTAACAAGGAAATGACAGAGATGGTGCGAGGAACCATATCTGCTCCTGGGGGGGGGGGGGGGGGGGGGGGGGGGTTCTCTCTATCTCTCTCTCCTTGTATGTGTGCCACAGGATGAGGGGATGGATTTAAAAAGCTTGAAACACCTGTTTGTTTTTCACAGGATTTGAAACAAGTGTGTTACACATGATTATGTCTTCCAGGGAAGAATAATCCCTTTATAGCTGCTGCAACATTGGCTCAGCCGTCACTCTCTCTAGCAATGTATTAAACTCCTACTTTCACTGATAGCTGTACAGTACATGCAGCCTACTTTTACCCCCCCCCCCCCCCTCACTGCCATCTTTTCGATTTAGAAATTGGGGCATGGTACAGCTGCGCGAGTATTTTGCAAATGTTTTAAGGAATGAGAAGTTCTAAATAATTAATTCAGGTAAAAATTTGAACAGCGTTATGAAGAGGGGAGCATCATTTTCTACTTAAGAAATATGTGTGATTGATGATATTTCTGAGGATAGGTTTCCACTGTTTTCTTGAGTCCTTCATATCAAGAAACCAGCTTCTGATTCAGCTGAAATTCATCCTCCTTAAATAGCACCGAGGGTCTGCTTTGTGTTCATACTTGGTTATGAACTCTAAAATCATTATTTTATTATCTTATCTCAACTCTCAGCATCAACAGAAGCTACATTTTTTTGTAGATGGCAGATTTTAATGCCTCTTAACATTCTGTTTCCGCCCAAACCGCCCTACTCTCGTATTGGAATAACAAGAGATATCCATTTAAGTTATGGGAGCTCCATCTGCTTCAGGTGAGTGCGTATTAGTTCCAAGAGACAAAGCTGGTGACTTTCATTCCGCCTGTGAGACATGAAAGCAAGCAGAGCCTCACATTTTGCCTGAATATGCTCTTGGCTGCCCAAAGCCTGTGTGTGCTTTTCAACGCTGTTGCCAAAACAATCACATGCGCTGACACAGGCAATCTCAGGCCTGCTTGTTACGCCCCTCAGGGAGAGGTATAACCTGAAAAATGCTACCGTTTCACCACCCCCAGACCCCTATGATGACATTATGGGTTAAGACACCTTTGAGGAATTTCAAGGCGTCATTTCCAATGTCTCCCAGGGACTAATCTGGAGTTTTAACAGCAGGCTGTGATTCAGTGTCACAGTGCACAACGTGGACAATACAACCACGGTAGTCGACCCTGACCTCGGCGTTTGACTCACCATCAATCGCCCCGCAGGTGTGTCCTGAAAACACACCGAGCGGTCAAGACACAGAGAGGAAATGTTCATGAATAGGAGCTCGCAGCAAACAGGAAAAGCCGAGCGCTCCTTGAGTCCCTGATGTAGCCGAGTGTGTTCGAGCAGGAAGGGAGCAAAAACGTCCGCAGACAAACAAGATAAAGACCTCATTTGGTGTTTGAGTCAAAAGATCTGAGCAATAAGGATTTAAAGCTCAGCTGGATTTTGAGTGTTAGACTTCTTTGTCTGCGTACTCTGTAGTTGACAGAGAGTTTAGACATCTGGAAGGTCATCCCTTCTTATCTGTAGTAGACCTGCAATCTAATTATCGATTATGATGATACATTTAGTAGGGAACTATATTGATTGATCATTTAGGTTAGTTTTAAGAGGGAAATGCCAAAGATTACATCATTCTAGGTTTTCAAATGGGAGAATTTGAAGCCTTTCTTTGTCTTATTTTATAGCATATTGAATATTTGGAAGTTTTGTTGTGTTGGTTGGAAAAAACAGACAAGACAATGTAATGATGCCACCTTATGCTCTAGAAATAGTGACAGGTAACTGTTTATTGATGTTTTACAGATCAGACAATTAATCATCAGATGAATCAACTATAAAAAAAATAATCATTAGTTGCAGCCTTTATAATGTATAGTGTATTTTACTCAGATAAACCTGGGATAATACTGTAATTTACACTTGGACATACACTTCCTTTATAAAAAATCAAGACTTGAAACATTATGTTCAGGTCAAAAACTTAAAATACACAAAATGCTGTGAGGTCACATCTGGTTGTACAAATGTAAGTTTACAGATGTTTCTGATCACTGAGGCTGAACATCATTCTTATTTTTTACTTAATTGAATTTGGCACTTAACTTCTTCTTCTTTGCTCTTTCACTCAGCAGTTGCAATTTTCTTCTTGTTAAATGTTCCTGTGTTATCGTTCACGGTGCTTCTCAATCACGTGAACTCATTAAGACTCAGTCTCAGTATAAAGTCGTGTTCCAATCGGCTAATTTGATTACATAAGCCTAGGTTCAATAGGCGGTGTGCCTAATTATGAACTGTATTCTAATTACTTAAGTTAATTTGCCCCCTTGCTATTTGTTTAAAGTAACAACCCCCCACACCCCCCCTCTCAATTCTCAGGAATCACATTCAGGGACTATTTAATGCTCTCTTTGGTATTATTCCACTCTTGCCAGTCAATGTGAGTAAGATGCCCTTGTCCTCTATATTTAGGGATTTATTGTTAGAACTGTCTGGTTGAATATCTGGACAGTCTGGTAGAAATACACAAATATTGAGTCACTGGACTACTTGAAGCAGTATGATACATTACTGTAAGTTCTGCTGACTCAAATTGATAAAAATTGAACTTCTACGCGGTCCAGTCTCAGTGTGGTGTGTGTGTGTTTGTCTGGACAATAATGGAATGGTATGCGTGACTGAATTGATGCTCGGTCCCTCCAGAGTGGAAATCTGGACACAACCAATTTGTACTATTTTTAAATGTTCCCACTAAACCAACACAAGTGTGCAATAAAAAGCTTTTATAGTCATGGCATTAGTAGTGTGTGTGTCTGTGTGTGTGTGTGTGTTTGTGTGTGTGAGAAGTGAATACATTTACATGAGCGCATGCGGTAATCTTTAAGCGAAGGCGTTCCTTATCAAAGGCCAGTTGTTGGTGACACGGCGATGTATAAGCTCTGCCTTATCTCCCAGAAAAAAAAAAAACGTTGTACAATTACTCTTCTATTCTGGACACGCCATCTGGCAAAAGATCTTCATTTATTTTCCAGGTGGGTCTCACAATGGACTTTACTTATTTAACAAGGTCAATCCATACAAGCTTCAAAGGCTCTGTTGGGATCGGGGGGTTGTGCATGGGGGGATAGGGGAGCAAAGCTGCGCTGCCACTGCTGATTTTCTGTGGCTACTCTCAGTGATTTAGAGTAGTGAGTGAGTGGGTCGCAGGCATTATTTTTAGCTCCATGTATTATAACAACACAGGGCCACTTATAGAGCACTGATCCTACCCCCATTGTAACATAACATGTATTAAAGCTTGGCACACTGGCATACTCTACGTATGACAACATTGGTTTGTTTCCTGTCCCACTCCCCTATTGTTACCCTGACAACACGTCATCCTAAAATATATTTTATGTCCCCTAAGTCTTGCTAAGGAAAGGACATGGAATACAGTTTGTCCAACTTACAACTCTGGCCTTATCTCTAATTGCCTATTTCTTAGAATAATACCAAATGGATGTGCGGCAAAGCCCCTTTCCACTTTGAGCCAGGATTACAGCAGTTTGAAGCCCGCAGTCCTCATGTATGTGTCCCCAGCAACTGGTGCAATTTTGATTTGAGGAAGGAGATTGAGGGATTTATCGCTACATACGTAATGACACAGAAATACAACAGTGCACTTTTTTTCCTTCCCGGCGAGGCAGTTTTTTGCTGTTCAATTGTCAGTCTATGCAAGCGTGCCAGCGCCTCTTGTAATCCTATATGTATTTACACCCACCGGCGCTCTGTACAAGGCCCTGGAGGACAAGAACCTGAGGGGAGATTAACGCAGGTTCAACCTCAAAGTGATGGGGGAGAGACATTTTTCCTTATTGAAAAATCTAACCAGTGCTTCTAAATTTTCATTTTTTTTCTCTCTCTCCTGTCAAACCTCCACATTTTGCCAATATATTATTGGCCTCTAATCATATACCAATTATAGCCATTAATCCTCAGGGGTCCAAGTCTTTTCATCAGCTCTATACACACGTGTACAACACACCGACACTTCAATCTTACTATGGGTCTAAAAATACTGCAATTAAGCCCGGGGTCATGTAAACACCTTAATCTAATTATATTACCTTAATTAAAGTCACATTCAAAGGATTAATGCTGTGATTAAACATTGTGGAGCACTGCAGTATTAGCTGCATTTTTTAAAAGGCTGATTTGACCTCTAAAGACCATGTTCATCTTAACCATCAGAGGTTTGACAAGTTACAACTCCTGCCCCACATTCACTCACTCACTACTTTTTTTTTTTAGTATACAAACATTCATATTTTTAGACTCTACGCTGGATGAATTGTGGGAAAGCAGTTAGAGTAGTCGTGTATACATGTCATGTGCTGTGCTTGTTGCTTGCTTGTAAATGATTAAAAATGGGAATTCCTCTCACAGTGAAAGTGAGAACAGCTGATTGCAGGTAAACACACAGACAGAGACAGTACACACAGTGAGTGTGGATGCGTTGATTGGCTTTCCTTAGCTTTTCTGTGACGTCTCATCTCCATCCATGGATCCAGAAGGAAGAAGGCCTCCTCACAGGGGTCATGAGAAAGGCACTGGGCGACTTTCCCAACGCTGGGCTCTGGCCTGGGGACTCTCTTAAAGGCACACATGCTTCCGTACTTCGTCTTCCTCTTCCTTCTGTGTCTCTTTCTGTCCCCTCGCTGTCATCCTCTCTCTCTTGAAAAGGAAGAGGTCAACTTCAGCCTGCATACATGAGCAGAGTGGCTGTATAATGGTGTTGATAATTTTTTTTTCCTTTTGTATGATTGATGCCAGTATATTCAGACAGAAATCTCTTGTGGACAGTAAAACATGCTTTTGTGTATTGTTTTGCATATGGGCTACATAAACACAGTTATTCCCAGCTGATGTCTGCCTCTGGCATTTTACTGACAATAATAGTTTCCCTCGACGGGGCTTTCTGTTTTTATTCTGAAGAATGTAAATAAACAGAAGACATATAGTATATTTATGGAAATATTCTCATCATTTCTGTAGGGTTTGGCTCCAGGTCAGGATAATGGCATGTGCTGCTGAATTGCATACACAATACAAGACTGCAGTGTCAGCCTCATACCCAGCTCCTAATTTATGGTTGCCTGTGACACGACTGTAGCCAGGCTTTGACAGTATACACTGGCTAATGACTATTTACAGCCAAGGAAGCAACAGGGGGCTTATCAGGTGGCTCATGAGGCCAGTCTGACTGCTTTTGCTTTGCTGGGTATTCTCCTTCTTCTCTCAACCTCACACCAGACTGCTGATGTCACAAACCTTTTTCTCTGTCTGCCTCTGGACTGGCTGAGAATAGCAGTAACCTCTACTGATAACTAATAAATCACTGATATAGTGCTCAGCACAGGTGTTACTACACTGAACTCCATCAATTTTACACATAAAGGGTCATCCGAATGATAACTCTGATGATGTCATCGGGGTCAGCTATATTTACTGTATCTGAGATTACGGAATTTGGCCCATATCTTTCTTTTTTAAGTATAGTTTGAAAGATGTGGGTATTTACAAGGCAAGGAGGGACTATTGATGAAGATGCTATGATTGTGTTTTTGGAGCCTGACCCATACTAAGTTAAAAGTCAAGATATCTCAACATCTGCTGCTTCAGTTTTGACCCATCATTTGTGATCTGTCACAAGTCACAACAGTTTAAGGTTAAAGCTCTTTATAAAAAAAAGTTTGCAATATATGCATATATGGCCCTAATACGCCATCATAGTTACTACTTTTTAAGGATATTAAAAAAAACTAAAGCAAAATCTTAATTCTCAAGCTTTTCTCAGGAATGTTTGATGTCCTCTTCATAAGTTTACCTACATACACACTACACTGAAATGACTCAATGAATGTGGAGGTTTTTTTTTTCATTTACATTACTTTAGTAGAGATGTTTGAGCAAAGCAGCTTATATTTGCTCCTCTTCATTATGCCACTCGAGCCGAAACTGTGCTCCTTAAAACAGGTAACTTAAAAATTAGCTTCAGGGTCCATGTTATAAAATAAAACATTTTTATATTACAAAACTCTCTCTCTATATATATATAACTTATTTCTGCAGCCTCAGGAAAACAAGAAGAGGTAGAATACTGCCATCTAATTCCAAAATGTCAACCTTTGAAATAACGAAGGATATTGTTTTCAAGCCACAACAGACCACAGTCACCAAAACCAGTATTACAAGAGCTCTGATATCACTAAAAGCTACCAGGTTGTCTTTCCCTCTGGTTAGCCCAGACGATGCCACTGCTGTGGGCAAACTCAGCTTGGCTTCCATTTCCTCTGACAGATGTTACAACCAGAAGTCAACAACTGCTACCACATATCCTTTTGACCTGTCCATCAAAAAAAAAAAAGAAGTTAATAAAGCTGTAGACAGAAGGGAATTGAGGGCATGGGCTTAGATAAGATAGTCTGTGTTAAATTATTCTTACTTGAGGTACTTAGGTGGGGGGGGGGGATAGGGAATAGAGCCCTGATGCACTTATGACTTCAAGGACATTGACATAATCCCGGTTTTCTTCTTGAAGTGTTTGGGACAGCGTACTCACACCATGCCGATCAAATATCCATTTGTGAGCCGTTGTATATTGTTTCTGTTCCATTTCCTCCTCCTTTGTGTCTTTCCTGTTCTAGCTACCTATCTAACCATATATTTTAAACTGTAGAGAATAGACCACTTCATTTGACCTTTTGTGCCTGACACCTATTTATATCTTCATCCAGTGCAGTTACAGTAATAACTTTATTGCCATTGTCCATCACTGAAAGCAACTTTGAAAGCTTACATTATGTTCCCTTCCTGCTCTTATATGGTTGAATAGAGGTGCAGAAAAGTGATTTGTGATATTTGGCATGCAGTGGATATTTGTTATATATCTGGTATTTTCAGTAGCATTGTACGTGTATATCCCTTTAAATGTATGTTCACATGTTTTAAAGACTACAAATTTAATACAAAGATTTTACACACACACACACACACACACACACACACACACACACACACACACACACACGCTACAGGCTCAGCACTGCAGAGAGACGCTATTTGAAAAGCCATATTGATTTTTTTCCCCTAATTTTATGCAGAGTTTGGTTTGGATCAGTGGTTGTGTGTCAGTATCTTATCGCTTAATCTTCACACCGCTAATTCTTTCCCAACTAAGCAACCTGCTGCTGTGATGAATTACTGCAAAACAAATATAGAACGTGTTCAATCAGTCACCTGTCATAAGACTGACTTAGATAGATCCTCATCCTCAACATCTCATGTCTTCATCAGTGTAGTTACTATGACAATTTAAACAATTGCCTCATTCACTAATTACATGGGCTGGTCTCTGATATGATGCAAGCCATATATAATTACATTTTATAAAAAGAAATGTAATCATGTCTTTCAATATTAGTAGAGCTGGTATTTTGAAGTTAAGAAGGTGAGTTTCAAGTTTTCAAGTTTATTTTATAAATCTGCCTCTACCAGCAGAAGTTGAGGTACTTATTTGTGGAATGGAATGTATCCATATTCTACTGTAAGGGCTTAATTTAAAGTATCCATCATAGCTTATCATATTAATAAAATAGTCGTTTTATATTGCTTGTGATGCGTCACAATGATCACAACTTGTAGTAATTATAGTGTATCAGGTTACTTGCATGCACACATAAATCTGTACGTGGGCATCCAAAGAGATAAGTCGTTCTTTTTTTTTACATAGACACTTAGACACCTGTGTGCACGGAAGAAATAAAAATGACATTAGGAAAAGTATAATTACAGCGGCCCAATGAAACCCAGATGGAGTAATTGTGTATGAGGTGACACTGGCAGCAGGCAGCTATGTGGAAAAAGTCATTATAGTCACACTATTAAGCCGAGGCCTGTAGGGCATCAGAGCCGTATTGGTGTTCTCACTGAGGCAGAACGAGGGAAGAAGTGCTGTTGGGAAGACAGTAGGAGGCACAAGTAAAGTCTGTGGCTGGCTCTCAGCTACTTCAGACACTGCTAGAGGAGAAAAAAAAGTCCTTTCATGAATACTCTGACAGTGCTAAATATCATACGTCTACATGATGGACAGCTTTTCTTAATCCTCTCTCATCTAGTTAGTGATTTCCTAGATATTCCCAGAATTCCACGCATCAACTCCCAGGATATGTTTGTGAACTTCTTGCGATTCATGCGACCAGCTTGATGCCATGTTTAATGTGTGACTGCTGACTGAACAAGAGAGAGAGCTTCTGGTGAGGCTGTAGGTCTTATGCATTCACACATGATGGTGCTTTCTGTCAGTTTAATGGCATGTTCCTCAGGCACACATCTATGCTTGTTGTTGTACTTTCTTAAATCGTGAACTGTGTTGAAAGTGGGAGGGAAGGTGCATTAACCCATAGAGCTCAACTAATGCAATTTGCATCCAAAATGTAGTCATCGCACCGATGTGGAGCACATATCAAATAAAATGGCACAACTTGAGCTTTTTAAATGATGTTAGTTGCTCTTTAATGCAACGAGGTGTTGGCGAGGGAAATTAGTTTGAATTTACATGAAACTTAATTTGCATCCATCACTCTTATTTGAATTACTTATGAACTCATTACATCGATATGGAACACATATAAGACGGAAAGGAAAGCAGGGCTTTTAAATGATGCTACTCACATATCGTACATACCAAAGTAATTGTGTTATGGAGACAGATCAAACGTCTACAAAGCAATGTCTTTACTAATTTCTTTACCTGTTTTCACATTCCTGCTTCTCACTTAATAGGTCCCAAAGTTGTTTCTCTGTGTGTGACAATTCTCAAATAATCCGGTTTTGAAAATAACAGCAAATTTCTGCATTTTCTCCAATATAGGGATGATATTACATACCATGTGGCCAGAAGACCTGTACAGGTCACATTACTAGCCACATATTTTTTCAAATTGCTAAGTCATAGAGTATCATATCATCATGGTTGTGATAGTGCCAAAATCTCCCCAATACAATTATGAAACCATTTCTCTACTGCCAGCATTGTATGGTGAGATACATGCAAAAAACACAACAATTTCATAACACTCAATCTTTATTTTACTTTAATATTTAAAAAAAAAAAAAGCTTATAAAAAAATCTGTATGTGCCATCATATCAAATGACGGAACATCTGGATAGCCCGGTCTGTTCTGAAGCATGTGTGTATAATGACCGAGATAAGAGCTTTAAAGTAAAGACGGTGAAATTACCCTGAAAATAGCCCAGGGCTCACAGGGTTAAGGGGGGATGTCAGTATAATGATTAAGCAGTACAGTCCAATTTGGTGTCAGGGATTACTGAGATTTGCCCTCCCACTCAGAAAAGGCCAAAGGCATCCAGATCAAGGAGTAGTCAAATTCACATCTATTTTTTGGGGGGGTTTCAAGCGTAAAGATCACACTCAAACTACACTTTTTTTTGTAAAATACACTTTTAGAAAGAATCTATCAGGTCTAAGGAAACGTTTTAGGTGAAGTCAGACACATTTTTTTAGTTCCACATTTTTTTGGAAATACCCTCATTTGCATTCTTGCCGAGAGTTAGATGAGAAGATCGATATCGCTCATTAGCTCGATGCTAATTATGAAGCCACAGCTGGGATAGCTTGACTTAGCCTCAAGACTGGAAGCAGGGGATGACAGCTATTACTGTTCTGTCCAAAGGTTAAAAAAAAAAATGTATGTCAGCACCGTTGATATGTACGAAAAGTGTAAAAACTGACAAATTGATGACAGGTGTGTGTAATGTACAAATGCAGTCTTCCAGTTCAGTGATGCAATCCAAGCACCCTCTAATACAGGTACACTGCAGATTAGAGAAAGCATGTTACAATAGATATATACTGTATTTCAATGTTGAGGCACCAGCCAAAAGCTATTGTGAAACATGGAGCATAAAACACTGGATTGTCATTTATTTAAAGACACTCACAGATTTGTGCTTAAATCTCTTAATCCCCATTTGTAACAAATCTACCCCTCCTGCACAAGGACGACTGTTTCCCCTCGGGAGACAGACTTGTAGTGGAACTATATTCTGGTTTGTTCTTTTACGTCACCGAATTTCTAGAGCACACTAGCCTTGAAAGAGAAGACAGGTGGCTTAATTGGTCATGAGTAAAGCTCTACTGACAATATTTTCCAGCACACTTTATGATTATAGAATGACTCCCCTCACCCTGAGTGCTCAGTCTGTGTGCCATGCGTTGTTAAGTGAAGGAAATAGAGCTGCTTCCATTAGCTCTGTCATTGTGCCCCTACGCAAACAGAGGTGTCATTCACCATCTGTTTCATTTATCATTCAAACCGGAATGATAAGTGATTTGCGGCATTGATCCAGACGATTTTAAAAGCACCATTTTGAAGTAGTTAGTCCAAGGTGAAGTACTTCTGCAAGAGAAGCACAGAGTCAGACTGACACGCCACAAACTGCAGCTGATCTCAGCATCTCCAGAGCGTTGGCTCACCTACGTGATATGAGATATGGATGCATTGGGAGCCTTTCATGAAGGACTAGGCTAAGCCAGGGTTTCCTGCAGTCTCAATCTTTAAAGTTCTATGCCTACCAGGAAGGAAAAGTAGCCGCTCTATCGATCACATTATTTCAAAAGCTTGTGTCTGTGATGTTCCAGAGGGCAAGACCTCCTGTCATCTCAGCACTCACTGCATTAAATGTTTGCTCCTGCACCCCAAGCCTATTAATAACACCCCATTAATAACATTTCATATCAATGTTTATTGACAGGCTAAATGATCCGTTCAGAATATACTCTTCTTCTTTTCCACACAAACATCTCCATCTGTCTTTTATCAACATTATTACATCCCTACCTCCCCCTCCTCTTTCTCCTTGCCCTCTTCTTTTTCTCTTCATCTTGTCATCTAACCATCCTCCTCCTCTTCCTCCTCCTCCTCCTCTTTTCCTTCATCCCATCCCTCCAGAGGGCTGCAGCTCCAGCATCTCATCAGCATCAGTGTCTCGGGTCAGCTGAGAGGGTTAGAGTAAAAGAGGGGCTTTACACCGGTGTGTGTGTGTGTGTGTGTGTGTGTGTGTGTGTGTGTGTGTGTGTGTGTGTGTGTGTGTGTGTGTGTGTGTGTGTGTGTGTATTGATATGGCAACTTGTGTCTTCAGTCCCTCATCCTCCCCTTCACTTTGTGTTTCATGTGTTTTTGAGGATGCATTTGTGTGTTGGTGTACATTTCATTTCACACACGTGTATATGAGTGTGTGTGTGTGTGTGTGCGTGCGTGTGTGTGTGCGCGCTCAGTTCTTCATCTTCCTTCCTCAGCCCCAGGCTTTTATGTGTTTACTCTTCATTCTTTCAAATCATTTCTCCCTCCATCTTTCCCTCCATCCTTCTCCCTCTTCATAGGTCCTTTCCTCCCTGGGTGGTGTATGTAATTATAAGCTCTTATCTATTTTTCTGTCACACACAACTACACTCCGGAGAGAGCTCAGTTGATGTCATTATCTCTGATAATGGCTCAGAGGTGCAGTCCCCTCAGCTTCACCACGCTCCACCATATACAGTATAATTGCTATTTATTGAAAATATCTCTCCCACATTGCCGCCCTCCCCGGTGCTGTCTTTTTTGGCTAATGCACCCTCTCGCACAGACAGTCATAAGAGTGGATGTGTTGTAATATGCTGCTAATATGTTCCTTTTTTTTCAATATACAGAGAAGAAGGGTGGAGGGGGGGGGTATCTCCGCCAACAGTCATAATTGGATTTCTCTTTTTTCATTATCAGTCCAAGTGACAACAGCCCTCAGAGAAAAGATGTTTTCCATCATCAGATTAAGTGCTTTTAACAAATACTCACACAAACACGTACAGTAATTTCAGCAGCCTTTTTTTTTATAAGTGTGCACAAATACAGAATGTCCTTGCGGTGACACTAAAATCCCCTCTCCAGGCATCAGTGTCCACTGCTCATGTCCAGTTGTCCCTCACATACATCTATTGTTAATTGTGAAACTCTCCAAGGATCTGTGGCCCACCGCAGGGCTCCATCACAGTTTCCTTGCAGAGAGCGTCTGACGTCAGCTCTACTTTCTGATCCTCCAGCCATGAACAATGCCATATAAACTTATGTGTAACTACGAGACAGGAAAGTGCACGACATGCTGCTGCTACAGGAAATACTAACTTTGACAGAATGCTATGTGCCGAGTTGATTGCCGGCCTCCTTAATGTCTCCGTCTCCTTTGCCGTGTCCCCTCCTGCCAGCAACGACACACACACACAAAAAAATCACATTACTCCTCCTTCATTCATCTCTCTTCTGATGTGTCTGTGCAGCAGCACCGCCGTCCACGTGCTCTGAGGCACAGTACAGTACAGCAGAGGCACAGAAAGCCCCTATAATCTCCCCTTGCATATGTGTTTGAAGAGGTAGAAGTCTCTCAACTGAATGCTTAAACAGGATCTATCAGGATTAAGTCCGCGGTTTTGAGGCAGTTTAGCTTATTGCTGACTCTGTTTCAGAAGTGGGAGTTCGGAATAATGTTCGTCACTTGAAGCACAAAGCGACAGATTTCTCTCATGTCTCAGGCAGAGTGCGGCTGAGACGCTCTTTGACCTTTTTTTGTGTGCGTGTGGTTTTTTTAAAATCGCGACAGAAAGTGGCAACGGAAAGAAAACCTTTTAGTTGAGTATCATCATCGATGTTTGGAGCATTCATTAGTGACTGATCATTACGTTCACCGATTTCCTAAGGCCAGCCATCCGTGAGAGCCCATTAACCCCAGACATTAACAGTAATTAGGCAAAGTAAGTGCTCCCTTTTTTTTTTTTTTTTTTTTTGTGCTGTTATTTTCACATTGCAGATTGTTTATGTGGATGTATGCTTGACATCCTGAAGGCAATTGGCAATCTACATTAGGTAAGCAATTGACCGTTTGCTCCTCTATCTCTGTATTCCCAAGAAACTTTCATTCCTGTTTGCTGTGATGCTCAGACTCAAAAGAGGGGGGAAAAAAGATGAGGCATCTGTATCTGTTTGTGTCAGGGCTGGGGGGCAAGGCCACACTCGCATCCATATATACATATATATATATACTGATACTGTACATGCATGCACACAAAAGCCTTATTAAATGTCTTCATCACACTGTCATATGAAATGAAAATCCTCATTTATATACAACATGTTTTTTGTCCCTCGTGGAGGCCCTGCACCACGGTTCCTTCACTCTCCCTTACGCTTGCCGTACACCCCCATACTGCTTCCACGACACTCCACGATGGGAACACTTTAATCATGATGGCAGATCCATGTATCCCCACCCCCTCTATCCTCATGCACACACACACACACACACATACAGACACTCACTCACTCATTTTACCACACATCCCATGGGAGCAACGAAAGGCAAGCCTCGTCTGATCCGTAATCGCTCTCTCGAGTTTCCTCCTCCCCCCCCGTCCCTCCTCGCCACCCCGCGCCTCCTCAGCGATCACAATCATCAGGAAAATAACTTTAAAGATCCCGTTTAATAACGGCGTCGGCACGCACGCGGGAAACCACAGAGGGATGCTAGTTTGTGTCTCATCTCCCCTCCTGACACTACCTGTCAGCGAGCAAGACATCACACGGCGAGGCGCAGGAGAAACGATCAGAACTCCCCTTAGCCACAGAAACTTGTCGCTCATCTGTCTTTTACCTCCTCCCCATGTTAAAAATAGACCCGAGCTGTCAAGTGCCAACCACTTTTTTTTCTTTTCTTCTTTCTTTCTTTCTTTCTTTTTTTTTACTCACTTTTTTCAGCTATTCATACTGTAATTCGCTGGCTGCAGCAGTTTCTTGGTCATTGCGCACCACATTACAGAACCCTGCACAGCTCATCAATATCAACTGTTTTTTCTCCCTTTGTCTCTGCATGTCAGTCACCGCTAATGTGTGGACTGGTTAAGGACGAAAAAAGTGCTTTAAATATGAAGTAAGTCACAATTATAAAAGCAGCAGTTAAGTGTCAGCTTTAAGCTTAGTCTTTAAGGCAACAGGAGGCGGCTAGAAAAAGCTTCAGGGAAGTCAGTGAGTGCTCTGGTCCTTCAGGGAAAGTTGTGGAGCTGATTTTATAACCTGTTCTACACATTTCCCAGAGCTGGAACTGATGGTGCTGACTAGAGCTGCAACAATTAGTCGATCAGCATCTATCATGATAAATGGATAATCATCATTTATCATTTTTCAATCAAAATACATGAAACAACATAGTTCCAGGTTCTAAAATGAGCTGCTCCTTGATGTCCTTATCTTACATTATAGTGAATAGAATATCTAGACATTTGATCAGGGGTGTCAAACATACGGCCCACACTCAAGAACCGGCCCATCCAAGGGTCCAATCTGGCCAACTGGATAACTTTACAAAGTATGAAAATTGACATCATACAGTATGTTGAAATTGCTCATTTGTCATAAGACATATCAGGCTGTTGGTCTAATATTTGGTATAATATATGCATATCATATATTATTTATAGGTTATTATGCAATGGTTTTACTGGTCCAGCCCACTTGAGATCAAACTGGGTTGTATGTGGACCTTGAACTGAATTGAGTTTAACACCCCTGCATTTGATGATGTCACTTAAAATGTAGAAATGATAGTGCAGATTTTTTTTCAAAGTTCTGAGATTTTATAGACAAAAACATTCATCCATTCATCTGATTTAATTTTTTTTTTTACAGGATGTGGTGTTTTTAAATAATTGTTATCTCAGTACTACAGTGCACGACATAGAAGTGGATGCAAATATATATAGACTCTCTTCCCTTTATAGAGTGTACTGACCCAAGCTGTGGTACATGTACATCTCCTCTAGAATACAAAGCTGAGAATCAAAGGGAGGACGGCATGTCCACTGCTTTAATGGAGGATACAGTAGATGATGATCAGATTGTTGTCCTTCCATCTAACTTCTGTTTATGTTGCTCCATCAAAGTTTAGAACAGGAGTTATGCAATCAGTTACTGCGTGACATAAGACTGGAGACATGTCCGTACTTGTGGACTTCAAACCCCAGTGTACCAGTAATGCACAGATGCAAACTGAATTTAATCTTTGATTGTTATCATTAATGGATGGCTCATTCCTGTCAGTATCTGATGAATAGATGATGTAAACAGTGCAGCAAGTTTATGTCTGCATGTCCAGAATGATGCCTGTGGAGAACTTTAACATGGCGTTTGAGTTTAAAGTTTAAACAGAAGAAAATCTGGCTTATTTTTATTGCATTTTAACATTTTTATAGAAGCGCTTGACTGCTTTATACTATTTCTCTTTATTCCAATCTGCAAATATTCTCAAGAATGTATGAAAAACAATTTTAGCTTTTAATAACAGGTGAAGTTTATTCCTTTAGTTAAGTAATAATGAAAAGATGAACCTTGTGAACCAAGTCCACAAAGTGTATTCTTACTGCTGTCTCTAATCGGATGTTGGAGAAAGATAAAGGTTAAGCATTAGAGAAAGACATTGCACAAATTTGACTGAAATCAGTTTCCGAGATTCACAAGTATGGTTGCTCAGGAAGAGTGTTATCAGGGTCAAAACATATAATTGGAGAAACAATCCAGAGCACATGTTATGTATCTATGCAATGAGTAAAAAAAAACTCCCTGTTAGCTGCTCCCTGTGGTCCATCTTCTCATTAACAGCTGACTACATGAGTGTGGCGTGACACTAACCGCACTGAGGCTGCCGTGTCCCAGACTAGTTTAACTTGTGCTCAGTGGGGTGATGTCATCTCAAGGTTGTGCCCACTCATGTGGTGCGTGACACCATCCGATGCTTTTCAATAAATCATAAAACCCCACAGAGAGAAGAAGAAGGAAGCCTGGTGAGTGATCCAAGTAAAAGAGCTGTGGGTTTATTAATATTACAGCATGATTGTGATTGGAGGATAAGAGAATAGGCGAGAAAAACGGTGAGCAGTTCAAGTGTGGGTGTTGGTATTGATCCAGTATGTGGGAGTACAGGTGGCTCACCTTGTTGGGTGATCTGTGTTTTTAATACTCGGTGCTACACTTCAGAAACAGTTTCACCTGTAGCCTGCAGCTATAATCGGTCATGCATAAACTCGTAGTTGCATATTGATAAACGAGGTTATGCCCAAACCCAACTCAAGGTTAAAGGCTTCTACGAAACTCTTACTGTAATTGTTGAATAATGAACTCCAACTCCAGGCTTTTTTTTTGCAGCTTTTAATTGCACCTCATGGTCTAGTCGTTATCATGTGACCTAAGCATTGACTCAGTGGTGTCGGATGTGAGCGTCGTCCTTGATCCGTCTCCGGCCCATCCGCTGACTCCCGGTCCATGTGACAGTCTAGTGTTCACATACAGCTGATGTCTGACTGCAGTTGTTCATTTGCAGACATCTTTTTTGCAGCTGTTTTTCAGGTGCAGATGTGACCGCTGCAAAAAATACACATTGTACTTTATAGAACGGAAAGCACCAGGCTAGGAGTTACAGTTTGAGTGATTAAATGATTACTCCCACCCCCAGCTGTGATGAAGAAACTCTGAATGGCTAACATTTTTTAATATTTTTGACAGACGTGACTCACTATAAACTCACTGAAAGCCTAAGCTTCAAAACCTGTGCAGTAGGATTTTTTTTTTTTTAATTTCCAAGAAGATTTTTGAAAACACAAAGGATGTGAAAATCTGCTTCCCGCTCAGTTCTTCCACAACTTCCAACGAAGGACAACATATCGGACCGCTTTGAAGTTATAACCGCTCTACCTGAGACGTATATGAGCTTTGGTTCATTGAGAGTTTTGGACCTAGTTTGCCAAAAGCAAATCTTAAACATCTCTGAAGGTGACCTCAGGGCTGAGCTGTTGGGGGAGAAACGCAGTTCAGGTTTTATTTAAGCCAGGAGAAAGATGCGACAGAAGCATCTCGGGGGAGGTTGAGAGAAGATGAGGGAGAGTCAGAAAAGACAGCTGAGACTGAAACAGAAGAAGGTAAAGAAGATAAAGATTTTTTTTAAGAGTCAAGAGGTGGAGGGGAGGGCATGGAAAAAGAGAGAGAGAGGAGAGAAGGAGAGGGAAGGGAGAAAGTGGAGGAGCAAGTACAAATGAAGAGTGCGCCAGATAGAGCCAGATACTGAGCTGGAGATTTGCCTGTTTAATCGAGTCGGTGAGGATTAGAGCCGGATTATGTAGGAATTGTGACATAGCAGCAAATTAGCCCGGTAGCTTTAATCTAAGAGGCGGACAAAGCCAAAGTACTTGACCAATATGTGTGTATGTGTATGCATATGTGTGTGTGTGTGTGTGTGCGCGTGCGTGTCTGCCTGTCTGTGTGTGTGTGTTTCTGTTGAAACGTACAGAGTGAGGGCAACATCCAGCTCTCCCTCTCTGTGTGAGATCAACAGCATCATAATAAATCTTATTCTTAGTCTTTTGAACCCATACAAAAGAGATTTACTAATGAAATCTTCTCTTTTTTTTTTTTTTTTTACACATTTTGGTTCCTGTTTTTACACTGACTCTGCATTACAATACATTAGAATCAGGTTTATCGCCAAGTAGGTTTGCACACACTAGGAATCCGCCTTGGTGTTGTGGTGTGTAACAGTCAAAAATATACACAAAATGAAGTAATCCTAAATAGTATAAAAAAGAAAAGAATTTACAATAAATAAATATATGTAAAATATATTCAAAGTGAGAACAGCTGCTACTGGTTTAAATATTAAATAGAAGAGATTAAATGTACAATAAATACAGTGAATCCAGTATGTTATTCATTATCACACTAATAATAATGCTAGTTACGTTAATGTAAAGTGCCATGTTATATCAGAGATCACAGATGTGCAAATAAGAGCTCATGGGCTGTTAAATTAATACAGACATGTCCAAACTGTTCCATAAAGGCTCTGTGTGCCTGCAGGTTTTTGTTCCAACCAATCAAAAGCGTGCATGGTTCGACCAATCAACTGTCTGAAGACTTAGATCAGCTGATTAAATGAGTCCAGCCTGGTGTGCTCCTGCTTGGTTGGAATAAAAACCTGCAGCCACATGAACTCTTTATGGAATAGTTTGGACACCTCTGAGTTAATATACCATGTCGTGTCCATGTGGGGGGTAGAGTCCGTGTTAGTGGGGGTCCAGGGCTTTGTTGCTGAGGATGGATGCAGATAGGAAGAAACTGTTCTTGTAGAGTGAGGTTGTGGTCAAGACAGACCTCATTGTCTTGCTGGAGGTTGGCGTTTCAACATGTTTATGTCCAGTTTTGGAGGGGTCAGCCATGATCTTACCTTCTCACCTCAGTGTCCTGGAGGTGTGCAGATGCTGGAGGGACAGCAAATTGCAGGCAATCACCTTCAATGATAGGCTATAGACTGCTTATCCTTGGCATTGGCAGCAGTGTACCAGATGGTGTAGGAGGAGGAGAGGACGGACTCAATGATTGACCACCATTGATTTGGCAGGTTGATCTTTTTCAGCTGTTGCAGGAAGTACATCCTCGGCTGAGCCTTCTTGGTGAGGGGAGCTGATGTTTTGCTCCCACAGGGTGATGGGGGCAGGTGGAGCTGCGTACCATCTGAAATCTCCACTGTTATTAGAGCACTGAGCCTCAAGTTGTTTTGTCCTCACTAAGTCACCAGATGGCTAACTTCCCACCTGTAGACATTTTCATTCCCACCAAGCCCAGTGAGGGTGATGTCATCCGCCAGCTACAGGAGCTTAATGGACTGATGAGTGGAGGTGCAGCTGTTGGTGCAACAAGGATGAAGAGAAGTGGAGCAAGGACGCAGCAGTGAGGGGAAATGGTGATGATGGTCAGGAAATCAGCGACATGCTGCTTCCTGTCAGACAGGAAATTGGGTGATCCACCTGCAAGTAGAGTCAGGCATGTGCAGCTTGGAGAGCTTGTCCTGCAGGAGAGCCGGGAGGATGGTGTTAAAGGCGGAGGTGAAATCCACAAACAGGATCCTGGTGTAGGTTCATTTAGATACCAGGTGCTAGAGTGGAGGTTTACTGCATCCTCCACAGACCTGTTGACATATAAATTAAAAGGAATATAGTGAAATTATAAAATGAAAGATGTTACACACATAAGGAACATAGAGAATTCCATACTTGGGTCGATGACGAGATGCAACCCAGTGTCAATTTGTGTAACCAGTATTTATTTATTTTTTAATCTGATTATATACAGGAAAATAGACGTGAACTACACCTGTAGAAATCCATTATGAATCAGTAGTCCAGTGTAGATACTGCCTCATTTTCCCTTTGAGTTCATTTTATACATATTTTCACCTCACTCTGAACTTTGTCTCTTAGATTTTAGAATTTCTGGAAGAATTTCACTCCTAAAAAAGAAATCTTTGGGTAACCACTGAACTGTAAATGCAGTGGGACAGCAGGAATTACCATCCAGTAAAGATCTGAATTGAAGTGAGTAGTCGCGGTCCTGTGAGCAGTCCGGCCCCGATGAAACCTGATCAGAGCGGGTAGGTCAGGCACCCATGAGGGCAGAAACAGTCCAGTGAGTCCTCCATACGCTCTGTAATCAGCATTGACATGCCACATGCGCAGGAGCTCACACAGACTCACACCTGAGTTTGTCACACAATAAACACACACTTTACGTGATATACACACACATACACACACACACACACACACACACACACACACTGTAAACTGTATCAGGTTTATTGGTGAGGGAAGAGGAAAAGTCTTCTCAACCTCAGCCTAACTGACTGCACCTCTGTAATGAGGATAGATGGGGTGTAGTAGAGCAAGACATCTGAGTTATGACTTATTAATGCTTCAAAGATGTGTGTGTGTGTGTGTGTATGTGTGTGTGTATGTGTGTGTGCAGAAGGGGGGATGGGGATTATAGAGGACAGGATGAAGTTGCTTACATAAGAGCTCATTTCCAGCCTGCTGTAGCACCTTGGACTTCTCTCTCCCCTGCTGCTTTTTGCTGTACTCCGGTCCCCTCGCAGCCCCCCGGAGTCGTGGCTGCCTCACGTCCATTTGAATCACAGTCCGTACACGAGGAACCGGCGCGTTCGCTTCCCGCCCGGCGCTCGGCAGGACTCGCTAAAAGGCTGCAGACATCGTCTCATATTTGCACACGCCACGCCACACACACTTCACCACGGGGCTCATGGGTAGTTGTTTTTTTTCCCAAGACCATGCCAGTGCAACTTATTCATAGCTAGACAAGTGGTTGTGTTTGTTTGCTGCTCTTCTAACCCATTTTTTCTTCTTCTGTGGCGAGCTGGGAATTGACTGAGACATTTTTGGAAAGCAGCTTTTGGTTATGTTCATTCACAGTTGATTGAAAGGCCAGGGTATTAAATATTTGACTGATTGAGGTCCTGTCTTGAATACTAATAGTAAATATGGTTTAATGTACAATCCCAGTCCACTACCAATAAATCTGGCATGACTCATATTATAAAGCACAAACTGGATCTGATTACATTTAGCTATATGCATTTTTGCAGGTCTCCAGCGCTAACATGCTATAGAGTTACTAGTCACTGCAATCATTCCTCCTCTCCACACTGACCATGAAGGGATCCCTTCATAGCTACAGTACAGTGTAGATGTGTTACAAAGGAATGATGGCTTATAAATCCCTCCAGGTACATACGTTGTATGTTAGATAAACGTGACAAAAATCCAAACACATCTTTTAAAGTGACAGTAACACAGAAGTAGAGTGTCTTTATCATCTGCAATGTGACTAAGTGAAACAGAATATCAGGGAGTGGTGAAGTTGCAATAGAGATTCACATGAAATATTGCTGTTTGATTGGATTGAAAGTCGTGGAAGTATTAGACCTGTCAGTATAACTCATAATATCAGAAATAATCGTGATAAACAGTATTACTGTCATTTGAAGATCATTTTATACCACTGATATAATGATAATTTAACAGCATAATAATGCAAGGGGGGTGGGATTGGTGAGTGGGGGCTACACTGTAAAAACACAGACTGTCATTATGGTTGGGGACAGAGTTATTTACCTTTAATTCTTCTGCAGTCTCCACTCAGGACGTACACAGTGAGGAATGGAGGACACTACTTGCTTAGTCAATGTGACATGAATAGCCTCTTAGCTGCTAATGTGAAGTGTGGCAATAATGAGGTTAAAAAATGATCAAGGTCCATATATAGATATGATGATGTTGGTAATTACGTTATCGTACGATAAGTCGATAACGTAATAAGTATAGTAAGTATGGACTGACCCACTTCTATGTTACAGGAAGAGATTGGAGATGGATTTTGATAGAACATATTCTGTGTTTGATAGAACCCATAATTGAACAATTCCCAAAGGACACAAGATTAGAAGTTTAAAAAAATGCATTTTTATTATCATAGCGTGTAATCAGCAAACATAAAGCACATACTTTCAAAGCGGCACATGACCCTCTCTTGGCTGTGACGGCCAAACGTCTACCTCCTGTCTGTCTTCATTACTGATTTGTTTGTTTAACAGTTAGAAAACATGACAGGGTAATTCCTGCCACCCTTGGGACCCTCTGGGCAGATCTATAGCCAACAGCTTACTTCTGAGGCTAGAGCAGGATATCGTTATCGCCATTGCCCATCGCGTAATTATGACCCCCTTCTCCCAACGGAGATGATGGAGATGACGGGGGGGGGGCACACAAGCTCTAATTCCCCCAGCGGCGAATGGCTTTTTAGGAGGGGACAGCAGCGTCTTGGAGAGTCCAAAGTGCTCGGGTACAGTGGAAGGAGAGCGTCTTGCATTATGCATGGTGGTTGTTATTTTCATCACATGGTGCTGTCAGGCGTCATTGTCATTCCTGCCCTGTCAGCACAAATTGCAGATTTGGTGTCTACTTTAACCCCCCCACCAACCCCCACCCCTTACTCTCTCTCTTTTTTTTTTACTCTTTACTCCTTTGTACTTTATCTCACTAGAAAATGGAGTTAGTGGTTTCCATTAACTGCTCCTGTCTCCAAAGTGGTGTGGATCCTGATTCAAGGGGGGGAGTAGGGGTGGGGCTTTAAGTTGAGCTGGTTGTTGTGACAAAGCTGGCCCCTCGCTGTCAGGCCACTCAGTAGACTGAGTGAGAGAAAGTGGGGCCTCTGCCTCTGTAGCCCATGCATTATTTCACACAGCAAGTGACAGCCCAGCACACAGGCACAAATGCCAACAGACGCCGGGGTGTCAGCGAGAGGTGTGTGTGCTGATGTTTGTGTGTGTGTGTGTGATTGTGTGTGTGTGTTACTGTGAAAGCCCATACAGCATACAGCATCCTTCACAGCCAAATAACCCAGATTACTAGACTGGACAGGATTTAGTGAAGTCATTAGAAGAAGCCTGTTGAGGCCGTGTCTGGGAGAAGATGAGTACTGTGTCACAAAAAGGAGCTGCTGCCAGGTCTCAGAGCGCTCTTTAACAAGGTTTAGCTATAAGAAGAGAATGCTGTAAGATGACTGAAAACATGACACTAGCTTCAAGTGACGAGGTTTTTGATCGCAGCCGGGTTAGACAGCAGTTGCTCAGATTCACCAACTTGTAGTGCACTCTGCTGCTTCTAGATCCTCCTTGTTCCTTAGTTTTCTCCGAGGAGCATTTTACAGCAAACCTATTTGTTCAAAGCGCTCCATGAGTGAGCTTGATATTCTGAGCGATCAGTTCCTGCATTGCTCTGTTAAAAGCCTATTTGCCTGGAAGAGTAACTCAATTCAGTTCAAATGAGAAAATGATGCATCATTAGGTTGCCGCTGCTCTCAATTGACACTGTAATTGAGGACAAAAATGGAGATGTCGGAGCCTGGTTGAAAGAAAACATTCAGTGAGATGAAAACAGTTTTTTTTTTTTTTTTTTTTTTTACATCATTAGCGGTTCACTCATCGCTCTGCTTTGTCATTAGTTTTAGTTGGGTTCCTTCACCTACAGAGCCTCATTTGATGCTTTTTAATGACTTATTGTTTACAACATTTTTAACTAATTATGTGTGCAGTTATTTTCAGTCACTTGGGATGTGTTTATTCTAGAGGGCTAGAGTGTTTTATCGTATATTATATCTCAGCGTTGTAGGTTGATGAAGGTGAAGTAGATCCACTCACTCCGCTTGCAAAACAACTGAACAGCTGATTCACAGCATGATATATTAAACATGACAGATAATGAAAAGGTTATGCTTTTAAAGGCAGTGGTGCAAAAGTTACTAAGTATATTTAAGTACTGTGTTTGAATACAATTTGTTATATCTTTGCAGATTATGACTGCACGTCTGTTTGTTTATAACGTTGAAGAAATGGAAATTTAAAAAATATATATATAATACAGTGATTTGGACATTAGAAGATACTAAGATCTACCTGCATGAAGCCTAATGTATCAAAGCAGCCTCTTTTCTTTTGCTTGAAACCTTGAGAATTGTAATGCTACAATTTCCCTATTTGTCCCGTCAATTCAATTTATTCTGTTTAAAATGAACTGATAAAGACATACAGGAATAGAGAAAGAGAGAGAGAAAAAAAAACAAATTGGAAGATAGAGGATATGAAACTGAAATCACAGGGACAGGATAAAGATGGGAGTTGTCTATCTCACTAGTGTAGACAGGAAAGGCTCGTGTACCTCGATGTGTGTGTGCATTCGTGCACGCTCGCTTATACATGTGTGTGTTTGTGCGTTACATCCTAGCCTACTTCCTCTTTCCCCCTCCTGACATTCCACTTCCCGTCACAACGGCCTGGAGCTCCCAGATAAGGCCTCCAGTACATTCCTCCTTCCTGTCCTCGCTCTCCCCTCCAACCAGCACCAATTCCATCCCGCGGCGATCAATCCCGCCGATAACTGTTAGTCACCAGAATAAATAAATACATTCAGTCTTCTCTACGTCTCAACCCAAAAGGTCTGCTGGGGGAATAACAGCTTCTATTGTAGTGGCGGGAAAAAAAAAACAAGGCGCGCTGTGGATTCGGTGGTGGAGAATGACGAATGGAGAAACGACCGCGGAGCGCGCTGCTCGTATCACGTCGAAGAGGTAGAGACCTCAGCTGCTCGGCAGGCGTCGATCGATATTTCCCAACCTTTTGTGGGTGATGGATATATTGATGTGCTGCACTGAAACTGAGCTAGTCTTCAATCAAGCAAAAAAGGGCAGCAGGGAGCGTCAATTTAGCCAGTGTGTAGCCGGCACCACGCCCATCCTTCCTGCAACTGGATCCCTGCTATGGAAGCCAGTGGAGAAGGCAGAGGGGGGGGACACATAGGGAGTTTGTGTGTGTGTGTGTGTGTGTGTGTGTGTGTGTGTGTGTGTGTGTGTGTGTGTGTGTGTGTGTGTGTGTTACTTTCTGTCTCCTGTTTCTGCTTATGCACAACGAGTGTTACAGGTGCTCCGTAACTGGAGTCGGACCCCATTGTGCATTGTCCCGTGGGGATTCTAGGTAGCGGTGCACACAATGGCTCGATTTAGAAAGCGGAGGCCCTCACCTGAAAAAAGTATTGAAGTCTTTACTCCTGTTCCAGCACTGGATCAAACAGAGGATGAGTCTAAATTTCTCAGTGAACTGAGGAGTAAAAGAGAGTGTGACTGTGTGGAGAAGCAGCCTCTATTCTTTTTTTTTTTTTAAAGAAGAGAAGATGATCATTATCCAAGCAGCCTACTGAAATACATGTGGAGGGAGGGAGGGTGGGGAGTGGGAGAGGGGGGGCGGCTGGGTGTCCAGTTCTCTTTGCTCATTACCTGCATGTCTGACAAAAAAATTTCAAGCCATGAAAATACTTGCCTGACATTTAACTTTGAATTTGGCAATTTTCTCTCCTTCATTATTCACTTCGCAGATGGTGTGGAGGAGTTTGTAATAGGGGGCCAGAAATGGATGTTTTCAAACCAGATTAGGGCAGTAATTAGATTCTTTTGAAGAAAAAAGAAGAAGAAGAAAAAGTAGAGAAAGTTGAAGTTTGACAAATATATTAAAACCGACATTACCTCATAATGATGAATTCAATGTCACAAATCCCATTTTTCCTCTCGCTGCTCTATATTGCCTCGGCCGTCGTCGTCGTCTGTGTGTTCGGGATACGGCAGCCGGGCCGTCTGCTCGTGCTGACAGAAGAGATCACATCACACCTGTTCTCACATAACCTCATGGGTTACCTGTTAGTCTCACAGATGATTTTATTATTTTAAAGCTTGGGTTTTTCTCTCTCACCTTTTAACCTTTTGTGCCAAGCGGGACCTTGGTTATTTACCCCAGTAGAAAGGTTCCCTTGCAAGAAAAATCTATTTATTCTTTTATATTACGTCATAAGACCTTTACCACAATATGTCAGGGTCCTCTTTTGTGTGTTGTGGGTTTGGTGTTTTTCCTGTCTGTGTTGTCTAGTACTCTAACAGCTGTTGTTAGAGATATTTCTCACTGACCTTCATTTTTTGTGTAATCTTGTTTACGTCCTCTGATTTTGTAACCGTGTTTTAACTCTACCTTCGAAATGTGCTGTAAAAAAAAAACACTTAAGATTTTCTGACTGATGTGTAGGATCAGACAGGAAGTGTCTGCCAAGATGAGCAAAATATAAAGCTTAGATCTAACTTCATTACTGCATCAGCTATCAATTCTCTTTGATGCCTCTTTAACTTTGTCCAAATGAATTCCGCTTCAAAAGTCATGATTAAATATTCCTGGTTAGCATGGACAACAAGGCTGTAGAGATAAGCTGAATGGGTATAAGTAGAGGACTTCTCTGTACCTAAAATCACACATTGCAAGTATTGCCTGACACTCAGCTGTAGGGTTCTCAAAGAATGAATCCTGTGACTTTGGTGATCCCCTGTCCCCCCCCCCCCCTGTCACTACCATGAAGATGACATCTCAACCACTATTGAATTGGATTTGGTACAAGCCCACATAAATGGTTCCTACAGGGTTAACCATAATAAGAAATAAGAGCATGTCGTCCACCAATCGGCAGATGGGTTGGTCCGATTCCCGGCTCTTCCAGTGCACATGTCGATTTGTCCTTGGGCAAGATACTTAACCCTGAGTTGTGTGAATGATAGTCATCTGATGAGCAGGTTGGCACACCGTGTGGTAGCCCCTGCCATCAGTGTGTGAATGGATGAATGTGACATGTACTGTAAAAGCGATTTGAGTGGTCAAAAAGACTAGAAAAGTACAATCCATTTACCATTCCTCAGGTCAAAATGTATATTTGTCCCAAATTGCTAATTGTTCCCATTTCATTTTATGTTGTGTTTAATGCTAATAATCAAATGTTAGCAACAGCATTTAGCTCAGATGTTAGCATTTAGCTCAAAGCACCACTGCAAATACAGCTTCATAGAGCTTTACGCATGGCTGTGAACTCTTAATCTTGTTACTATTTAAACCTGCACTTGTGAACGGTGGTGACACCAATTCTGTATCTCTTTGAGGTTTGTAGCCCTGTAGCACACAGAAGTCACATGATGTCAGTAACACGAGAGTCAGTCACTGAGGAGAACTTTGATAAATCGGGAAAAACTAGACAAAAGATTAGTTGCAATGGATTTGATATTTTGTCATTTAAGCTGGTATGATTCGAGTATTTCTGCATTTGAATCATCTGTGTAGCTTTGATTGATCATAACACAGACACAATATCAATACACAGTTTAACACATTGTCCTGTGTATTGATAATAATACTTACCAATTGCTCTGATCCTTTTTCATCTTCCTTTTCCGTTCCAATCCTGGTTTCCATTTTAAGAAAAAAAAAAACAACATTCATCCAGCTCATGTCATCTCATTCCATCTGATTAAAAGTACGTCTTCCGATGACAGGTTGACAGCTCGCTTGACGATTGATAACGTCTGACATCAGTTGACGTATGCTGTCGGTCTTCACAGTGGCAGTGGCTGTTAGTATTTTTTTCACTGGGAGTTTGATTTCAATCAGAGACATGTTTACCTTCAGTCGCTTTTATTTATCGCAGTAAGCAAACTAAAAATCAGTTAAATGTGCTGGCAGGTGGATGTCTGTGTGCAGTTCACTGTTGCTGTATGTATATGTATATGTGTCTGACTCCCAGTCCGTCTGCTACCAGCCCCTCCAACTCCAGCACCAGATGTGCTTGTCTCTTTGGGGAGCCTTACCTTTAGCACTGCCTTTGAACGCTGATAGGATTAGGAGTGTTGAGGCTTAGCACAGAGTCCTCGCCGCTTCGCCATCTAACCCAATCAAGTCTGAGTGCAGCAGAGATGAGAAGTAGAGCTACCATGCCAACACCTCTGTCCGCACGCTTTTATGTTTTATCTAGAGTATACACGCAAAATATGGTATGCATTCACACTCAGTATGCTCAGGGCACAACATCTGGATGTTTTCCCTCTATTGAAGTCATGTATAATCATGTTTTTGCTTCATATAGACATACTAATGACTAAAGTGAGACATACCCTACTGTGTGTAAACTGTAATTTATATGAACATAGGTTGGATCGACAGTGCCGAGGCCAAAAGACTATAATCCGTCAATTAAGTGATATATATAGAAATGGCATCCATAATAACCATAATCATAATTAGACAGCATTCAGTGTTTGATGTGTTGGATCAGGATAGTGTAATTGCATTGGATATGAAATGGAAAATTATAAGGTATATAAAGTCTGAAGCCCAAAAAATGACTTTGATTGTACAGTAAGTGATCATAATGTTGTTTTCGGTACTATGAAAAATAAAATCACACATCTTGTCTAATACTGGACAGGTGTTTTAATTTGGAAACTGCATTGATGCCAACAGCGTGGAAATCTCTGAGTAATGACCCTGGAAGTGCAGGTTACGTTTGTTTAGGAAAAAACATGACGTACACGGCTAAAGTGGGTTTGTACAACAGAAACCTCTATCAGCCCGCACAGGCTACGGTTCAGATAACAGAGCAAAGGTAAAACTGTGTGTCATCTTAATGAGTTCATACGGAGTTGATCTTTGTGAAATAATGACATTTTTGGAGTTTGTACTGTCTACAAGTTCTGTCTTATGAATACAATGAGACTGCATGGGTCTCCATACATTTGAATGTATTGTATAACTTAAAATGAATCATAAACTGTACATATTATCATAATAAGGGGAAATAAAGATGATCAATGTGCCTTTTGACATATCAGTGACATTTATTTTGTCTACAGTGCACACTGTCTGAGATATAAATACAAAGATTGTCTATGGAATTGGTTTTACATCTTTATTATTTAATCATAACTTGATAGTGTATCAAGTATACTGTAACTGTTGTTGCAAAGAAAAGCACTCATTATAAATATGCTAGAAATATCAGTCAATCATTTTAGAACTATTAAAACTGTATACATTGCAGATACAAATCAAAAGGGTCCATAAATAATCATGTTTTTTTATAGGAATCACAATAAGTATAGGACTGTGTAGCAGGACTGTGCCTAAAATGAGTTATACACTATTGATATATCAGCAGTAGTATATGTGAGCTGCTTTGCAATTAGTGATGAATACTAAGTAAGTGTCAGGTATTTAGTCGAGTTTATGTCTGGGCATAAACTGGAATCAAAAAGACATTCAGACAGCTTTGTGACCTCATGATTTATGACACTGTAAAAATGGCTTTTCATTCAAAGTTATTGCTCATTGATAACTCAAGTTATTTCCAGCAAAGTCATCAACAAGCAGTTTTTACGAATTTTGGCAGCAAACGTCATTAAATGTTGCCATAATCTTGACATTTTAAAAATGAGCTCTAATGACTCGGGGTCATAATGGATTTAATAAAGATTTACAGCTCTACTTAGTGTTTGGAGGTTTGAGGGGAAATCACTCAAAATATGAGTTTCTGAGGTTGTGAATCAAAGTTTCATACACGTCACTCACTCTGTCTGAACACTGACATAACGTTAGATAGCTGTCGGTGTCGTATTGATAGTGGGAGCGTTCAATGAGGGCTATGACGGAATACAGTCGGCGTTGAGACTCTTCTGTGATCAGTGACACTATTGTCTATGCCTGACATTAGCGTGGTAATGTCTGGCTTCATGTCACTGATAGGATCATTCAAATCTCTCCACAACAACAGTAATTACAGATTCTCTCCCCAGGAGTTCATTCTATACTGTATCCACAAACACCTGTTATAGCTAAGCTGACCCCCCTGCAGGCCACGCCAATTACCATGCAAGCGTATAATTACGTGGCAAAATTGCTATTATTATAATACATTTTTTCATAAATCGTGGCCACAGACATTCATTATGATAGAGCGTATGGGGCCACACCTCGTTCTTGAACCCGTTATGAGCCTCAGTCACTGGAGGACAAACACTGCTTTGACTCTTGACTTCAAACATTTATACAGTCACAAAGTTAAGCTTCGTGTTTATTATCAAAAGTATTCGTGACAACCACAAAATCCAACTGTACACAGTGATTATATCATTATATCACACTGTAGAGCAACAGAATTCACTTTAGATATGAGTGTGATTAAGTGTCATGAAATATGTCATTTTGGAATTGTCCACTAGGTCTGTCTATAGTATTAATTCCTTTTCAGCTGCTGATAACAAATACTGGCCATGAACCCTGCATTGTAGTCAATAGTGTATTTACAATGGAGTGAGGTGAACTTTACGCTGCCAGCCTAGAGGTGAAATTTGTACCAAATCCACTTGATGCGGGACATGTGAAGTCACGTTGTATTTTGAGCACTTGATGCATCAGCTCATAGATTAAAGACTTCTCATTTAGCTCTTAAATGTCACTTCAAAGGTCACAACCGTACATGCCAACATTTAGGATTTAAAGCAGGGGAGGGGTTCGTGGATAGTAAATAAATAACCAGATTTATTTACATTTATAAGATGACAAAATGTCAACATCGATTTATGACATAAACACTGCAGTTTAACACTGTGCTATGAAATACATATCAGTTTGTGTGTCCACGCATTTGCGCATCTGAGTTTATGTGTGTTGTTGTTGTTGTATGTGTGTATATTGGATTGTGTGTATGTGGATTTTTTTTACATGGAACGCTGTCCTGCCCTGACATTTTGACAACAGCTGTTAATCAAGTTAGCCCCTTGAATCGGGTCGCGGTGACACATGGGTTGAGATTGTATGTAGTGTGTGGATTGTGTGTGTAGATTGTGTTTAATAGACAATCAGGCAACTTGGGTAACATCAAACAGACATAGAAAAAGTTACGGATGATGATTATTCATAATCAAGTTTGAGGTTCATGCCTATTATGGGATTTTCCGGGAGACGCATCAAAAGCAAAACTGACTTGAAATATGGGGGAAAACCCAGGAAAATGGGAGTTTTGGCAGATCTGCACAACAAATAGCAGTTTTTATCCCAGTTTAAAGGCTGTTTTAGGAAGTAGGCAGGGCAGAAAACACTGACAAGTCCTCGCTGTAAGAAAATGATCTTCAAAATCCAGTTATGTTTGAACTTCAACAACAACACAAAGTTTTGCTCTCATGACTCTCATGAGAATCTGACAAGAGCAAACCATCTTCAGTCTGTATCCAAGCTGCAATATAAAAAAGCAAGTGTGCCATGAGCTTTATCTTCCTTTATAGACGGGCTGACATTTCTGTTTTTGGTCATTCCCTGTCCCTCTGCCCACAGAGAGCTGACACTGGGCAAACTGGTATTTTTCCATAAACAATTCCTCATGCTTGAGAGATTAAGCTTCATCAGAGATGGATGTCCTCCTGAATAATTCATTCACAAGTAGCTCTTTGATAGCTTGTCACGAAAACACAAGGGACTCTTCGGCTCTCTCGCTGTCTCTTGAGGATTATACCAAGCAAATATCCCAGCCACACTGATGAATTGGTTCAATCTTCAGGTGTTTTTTTTCTTATGTTTTTAAGATCAGTCTCAAACTCAGTTGGACCCACCGTGGAAAAAAATAAATTCCATAGCACTCAGGCTGGAAGGGATATCAGACGCCAAACAGCAAAATAACCATTTCCTCTGGGGACAGTGAACTTTGCTTGTCACTTCCCGCCTCTGAGAGGTCTTTTGTTTGTTTTTGATGCCCCCACCCCCCACCCCCACCCCCACATGCTCTCTCTGGGATCGTGAGCTCCCTAATTAGGATATGCAACGTCTTCTGTAAGAAGGAAAGACAGGATGTTATCAGAAGATACTGAGGGGTGCCCTAATATGGTGTGGTGACGTGATGGAAGTCCAGTTTAACAACTAGACTGAGTGTTTATCTGTTAGCTCGTCACCCTGTGTGTTTGTCACGAAGCTAAAGCGACACATGTAGCTCCTCTTAGTTTCTTCTTGGCCTGAGATTGTCCTGTTTCCACCTCCCACAGACAAAAACCTGGGTCTTATGTCACACCTAGCCAGTACTGCACTGATTATACAAGCAGAAGTTATGTTTTGGAAAGTGGCATCACAGACTGAAATATGATCCACTGTTTCTGTGGGAAATTGAAGTCTTAACTACCATCTCTTTGTTTAGCTAATAAAATGATTTTGTTTTTTGGAACCCTTCATATTAGAAATAGGCCTACACTAGTTTTTATATCTGATTGAACAGTATATTAAAGACATTTGACGTTTTGGGACTTCTGGAAATACAATTATTTGCTTTATTACCAAGAGTCAGAGGTAGGATTTAACAGCTAACTTGATAGGAAGTGACTGCTCCCCGCCAAGAAATAGTCCCACACATCAACCATATCGTAAAACCGCAACTCGTCACGTACAAATTCAAATAACACTGTTAATGAGAGAGCTTTAAAGACGTTGTTAGCTGGATTCTTTTAATGTTTGGACAGAGTAGGCCGGCTCTTTCCTCCTGCTTCTAGTCCTTATGCTAAGCTAAGCTAAACTAACTGTCTCTTTAACTTTAACTTCATATTTTAACGTACAGACATGAGAGTGGTATCAGTCCTCTCAGCTTATTCTCTTGTCTCAAAATGTCAAACCGTTCCTTTGAAGTTCCTATTGCCTCTGAACTAATCATGACTTCTCCTTCTTCTTCCACTGACCTTGACTCGAGCAGCACCATAACACATCACACATTCACATTCAGTTTCTAACCTAATTATTACAAAGATCCTTACGGAAACTGTATTTGCACTCTCGAATTCGCTTGTAATCTTCTTTAAGAGGCTTGATCCTTGTGTAAAGATTCCACATTTGTGTGTGTGTGTGTGTGTGTGTGTGTGTTATAGTGGTTAGGAGGCTGGGGCAACATGTTTACTAAAAGCGTCACTAAAATGTTGTGACACGGTGTGGGAAATTCTCTGAGACTGTAATATAATCCGGCCCCTCATGTAAGGCCTGTCTCACGCTCTCTGTGGTGGTATTATCATTTTACAACCGGCGCAAACCCATCTCGTGTGTGTTTATGAGCTCAATATCATTTTCTCCATCTACTATTGTGCTCGAGAGTAAAAGCACAACCTGTAAAGATGTAATCCCAGAAAGTACACCATCGCCATCTGTTCTTTTTAAGTCATTGAGAAAAAGGGAATAGCAACATACGATCACGTTTCAGCCAAGAACAGAAAAAGTTTCAGCTACTTTCTTTCATCATTTGCATCTCAGGTCAAATTAGCATGTTGTCCGACATCTTCAATTAGCGTCGCTACACGCTAGACAAGCTCATCCCCTCTCCTTTGCTGCCCCCCCCCCCCCCCTCCTCCTCCCCCTTCCTCCCAGCCTCCCAGCCCTCCACGTTATCAGTCTTTCTGTCAAAACAAGATGAATGCCTCTCCCTCGCTCACTGCAGAGCCCTTATCTTTGATTCCGAGCATCGTCCTCCTCTCTCCTTCATCGCTTTTTTTTTTTTTTCAAGGGTGTGCAAGACCGGGCTCTTAATTACGGAGGAACCCATTTTCAACAACAAAGAGTTACATCTTAAAAGACGTGTAACGCTTAATAAAGCACTTAAAATGAGACGTAAGCTATAAATCCTAATAAGAGGAAACTGTCAAAATCTCAAGATCCTTCGGGAAATTAAATGAGCTTAGAAAAGAAGCCAATCATGATGGTAAGAGAGTCGGAGCGTGATGAGAAATTTGTCCTTTTACTGTATGTACTGTACACCTGAGGTTTTTCTCTCTAATAAGGCAGGTGGATTTGTCACACACACACACACACACACACACGCACACACACTGAGCTACCAACTCAAACATCAACATCTGCGCCTTCTAGTTCTGAGAGAGAGGAGGCGGACCAAGCGCAGGGTGTGCATTGCACCATGGGAAGACCAAATGGCGTCATTATGGACCTTGTCCGCTCCTTCATCGCCCCCAAAAAACTGCTTTCATCTCCCCCAAAAAACCGAACCCTTCTTCCACTCTTGTCTTTAAAGCGTTCTGCTCTCTAGCCCGCTGCTCCCAAAGGACTTGAATCCTGCAACTCTGTTAGGTTTGCGTGATGAAAGTGTTTTGTTAAAATGAAAGTTTATGTTGTGGATCACCATATCTAATCATTGTCCTCAAGCTGGCATTGTGCTGGCTCGGAGCTCTGCACTCAGCTGGCAGCAGCACAAATGCATTCAGGATCAAGTGTGATGTCTGGATAACACACACACACACACACACACACACACACATACTCAACAGGAGATAGCACACGGCTGTTTACTAGTCATCGATTTATGCAGCTGTTGCACACAGTCACCGTATAGCTGTCCTTACTTCACTCATCTCCAGCAGAATCCCATTTCTCCTGTTTTCACTTAATCGTACGTCAACCTCCAACCACACGCATCTCTCTAATGGCATCCGCTGACACACACACACACACACACACACACACGCACAAACAATCAGCCACTGGTGACAGCACATCTCCTTCCATCTTCCTTGACACAACAGAGTGGCATCACACCATAATGTTTCCTATCTTTTGATTAAAGTGGAGAAATGATTTCCAATTCCCAGACTGAAGCTCGGTGGGTTTCTGTTTCATCATACTCTTTTCTATTTCTCTCTCACTCACACACACACACACACACACACACACACACACACACACTCTCTTGTGTTGTTGTCATGCTCACAGGAGAATAAGAAGAGTGCGGTAGAATAGCTCTAGGATGGATTCACCATGATCCAATGCTGTGCTGAGCAGAGCATGTCACCTGTCATCTCTCCATATTGTCCAAATTGATAACCACAGCTGTCAGTGACTTTTCTGTATCTATGTTCACATGTGTATGTGTGTGTCCGTGTCTGTGGTACGGCACCACACAGGAATATCCAGCCTTCCCACTAGAAACTGCTTGCAAATTCGGTCTTTTTTGCAGTCTCGTGCACACTGTGCGCTAATGACGACGGGAGTTGCATGTCCCGTCGCTCGCATTCTGAATAAATACTGGAAATGTTGCCTCACGCTCCTGCGTTTTTCAGAACGACACTGATTAACCCGCGGAGGCCCTGCAGTCACAGGTCGAACCAAGGTGGCATATTTATCACTGATTGGTCCAGATGGCGGCTTTTGTCTGGGATGAGGTGTTAATTCTCACATTGTTATGTACCGCATGGATTCCAAAAGTATCCATGGAGCATCTTGACAGCCCTCAAATATTGTGCTGTACTGTATAGTAGAAATGTCTTGTTTATTATCACTTTTTATGCTTTAGTTTTACAGCTAGTAATGTAAAAATTCACTTCAGATAAATGTTAGGCCTTTCTCAATCTTTTCTCAATCTATGCTCTTGTCTAGGCCTGTAAAAATAATTATGTTATCAACTTATTGTACAATAACTTAATTATTGGGTTATCGTGACAGGTCTACTTTTATATCTTCTCATGTTCCCGTGAACGTGCTAACATCATCACATCATTGCCTAAGTAATGTTCCAATTCAAAGTCAGCATCTTTCCTGGTACAGTCCAAATGACCAGATGTGTCCCCCATCCCTCCGTCGATTTTAATGAGGAGGCTTTGGGAGCTGAACTTGTCTGAACTTGGGGTAGACATTTCACACGTCATCCTACAACTGTTCCTTAGGAGTCACTTGCCATACAAGACATCCAAAGGTTTCACTCTTGTACAATCCTGCACACTCCAAAGGGCGCTAAGAAAACACATTTTACAATAAAGGACTATTATATACTACCATGCACTGTAAAAGTCCCACACATGAGCAGATGAGAGAGAGAGAAAATGATCTCTCTGATCCACAAAGGTCTGAGTAGAGGAAGATACCGTATGACGCATGCATACACACACTTCACACACACATTGAATTTAAAGTTGGCAGGGATATTGATTACACCCTGTGACACTCCCAAAGACTTGTACAAATTAGTTAAAAGATAGCTTGAGTTGATAACAGCTTGATGACAGCTTGTAGCGCACATAACTGTTCTCCACTGATATGTCTGTGTGTGCATAACGTGTTGACCTGACCGTGGGTCAGTGGTCGCCAAACACGTTTTTTTATTATTATTTTATTTTTAAGTAGAGAGAGAGAGAGAGAGAGAGAGAGAGAGAGAGAGAGAGAGAGAGAGAGAGAGAGAGAGAGATTGTGGTACTTGGATTACGTTACTGACTACATTTTTAACAGGTAACTAGTAACTGTATCAGAATACCATTTTAAAGTAAACCATTAGCTTTTTACCCACTGTAAAATGTTAGCTGCAAACATTACCACCAGTAGGCTAAGTGAGGGTCAATGTGCCAGTATTTAAATGTGAGCGTAGTCAACCAGCATACACTGTGTTAAAGGCTGTTGGTGTCTCAGTGGAGGCTACTTCCTGTCTGACCATGACTACTGAACACTTTAACACTACCTACTAAGACAAACAGGCTAATCCTGGAATCAAGCTTCATCGCGGCGCTATCATGAGGCCCAGCTTTTTCCTCTCTGCCACCATCCACACAATACAAAGGAAGTGTGTGTGTGTGTGTGTGTGTGTGTGTGTGTGTGTGTGTGTGTGTGTGTGTGTGTGTGTGTGTGTGTGTGTGTGTGTGTGGAGACATGTGAGGCTGTCTTTGAGTTTTTTTGCAGATTTTATGAACTTTTTCTTTTTTTTTCTTCCCGCTTTTTTTTTCTTCTTCTAATCAGCGAGAGCAGAACAGAGATTTAGGCTTTTTTGCTGTGACGTTAGTGGCGTTGCTGTGGGCAAGACTTATTCTCTTATTGTCTTAATGCTGGATTGGAATTGAGGTGCCATTGTTTCTGTCAACCGATAAGACCGATCAAGTCGGATGGAGGGGGTTGGGTTTTTATCTGCAGTATATGTTTAATAAAAGCCTCGATCTCCATCAATTGACACATTTCCAGTAATTTCTTCTCTCCAGCAAGTTCCCATGATGTCTTGATCAGATGGAAGCCGGCTTCAATTAACCAAAGCTCTCTCTGTTCTTGCTGAAGGCTCAGCTGTTATCAGAAACCTGTACATCATACTGACACATGCACACTGTGACATAAGAATATGAGAACAGAGATATGAGAATAGAAATTGTGTCACTCATTGTACATGAAAAGTGAGCAGGAATGTGTCTCTTTCTAGAGCTATAGTATCATTTTTCTCTGCAATAATGAGTGAAAAAAAATGAACTAAGAAGCCTTAATAAACTGGAGAACACAAGTTATTGGCATGTGTCAGAGCTTAGCCTTAACCGTAACAATGGATTTGACTGTTTTTCCAGCTGCTGCTTCTAGTATATGTATTCCTGTTTTGGGAGATACAGACAAATAGTCCATATATTTCACTCGTATGGGTCAGATATGTTTGAAATTGGATGTTCTGTTCACTCTTACTCACCATTAGTCTGCAGTGTATCACAGCCTGAAAAGCAAACAGATGAAAAAGTCTAATTTTACAACAGTGTTCAATAGTAAATAATTAGTGTGGTCTGAAAGTTTCATTTTATTCTCCCTGAGTCATGTTTAAAACATTGTAAATGAATGCTGAACCACAGTCCTTCTGAATTCTAGCTTTACCTGATACATAACATTACTTTAGTAGACACTGCTGGATTACAGATACATTACATTAGTTGTATTATTTAACTTAAAGATGACTGTTTCTGATGGTAGGCCTCATATCCTGCCAGTGAGGAAATGTAGGAGGAAGTTCTGTGATATGTTACCTCAGTATACCTGGATTAAGTTAAGATAATACAAGTGTGTTACTACTATATATATATATATATATGCTATATTTGATAGTGTTGTTTAAGCTACTACTGTATTGTGTTTCTAGTAGCAGGCATCAATATATAATATGATAAGAAATGAGCTGGTGTTGATAGAAGTAATTTAAACATATGTTAAGAAGCTATCACGTTCATAATGACAATGGTGGCATGCTGATAATAAGTATTATACATTTTGCCATGTTGACCATCTTAGTTTACTGTGTCAACATTAGCACTAAAATACAGGTGATGGGAGTGTAACTATGTGGGTTTTTTGTAATATTATATAATATAATATAGTTTTGGACAGAGTGAACCTGATGACCTGATGATGGCATAAAATGAAAAAGATATTACAGTTCATTCTGAGGGTGACATATGAGTGTATAACCACATTTCAGATAGATAGATGTCATTTTTACTTTAAGTTAAACACAGCTTAAGTCTAAGATTAAAGATATTATGATAAGTTGTATATGCCACATGTACATTAATGAAGGTCACTCTCTCTATTAACTTCCTATTGTTATGTGTATGTAAACATAGTCTTAGTGTCATAGATAAATACAGCACATACTGTCTCACAATGTGCAAGGACAACTTGATTCTCCACCCCATCAGAGGACTATGGACTCTACATATCACCCTGCATATTTAGCAGTCAGTATACACAATGAGTTCAGACAGTAAAGCATTCAGTATGCATCCCGAGACACATTTGCAGCTGGTGAGAGAGGTGGTAAGAGTCCAGCGCTGGAGATGCGTATCAAAAGTAGATGGAAAGGCATATTCATAAACATAAACTCACATGAACACACACAGATTCCCACTGCTCCAAACACACACACACACACACACACACACTCACACTCACTGCTAACCCCGCTGGCCTCATGCTATCTCTGTTCTCCCAATTAAACAGATGCTTTGCCTCCTCTTCTAGTCTCTCTCTCTCTCTCTCTCTCTCTCTCTCTCTCTCTCTCTCTCTCTCTCTCTCTCTCTCTCTCTCTCTCTCTCTCTCTCTCTCTCTCTCTCTCTCTCTCTCTGTGTAACCGCTCGATGACTGGCTGGTAGTTTAGCAGCTCGAGGATAGAGACGACACATTCTTCTTTCTACTGTGCCTCTCCTTTAATTATACTGGGAGGAACGACAATCGCAAAAGTTATCAGATGATGAGCTCTGCCTCGGTCTCTAGTTCAGAGTCTTCTGTGTGAATGAGAAGCCGCGTGTGTGTGTGTGTGTGTGTGTGTGTGTGTGTGTGTGTGTGTGTGTGTGTGTGTGTGTGTGTGTGTGTGTGTCTCTGTGTGTGTCTCTGTGTGTGTGTGTGTGCTTATCTTTTAGCTGTATCTTTTTGAGTACCAAATGTCCTCACAACAATAGAAATATATTTTTTTAAACACACACATCTTTTTATATTTGCTCCATCATGTAATTCACTCTGGATTATCGGTGTGTGTTTCTCAGGAGTGAGTAGAGTTGTTTTTGGAAGAAAGGTGGGTCACCCACAGGAGGGGCTCACAGTGGGTCTATCCAGTCATGGTGTGTGTCAAATATTTAGTAACCTCAAAGTATCTAGATAACCTTCAGGCAGAGATATGTCTTCTCTTCTGTAAGTAGTGCAAGTTCAGGAACTCTTTGCTCCGAAAGCATTTTTAAGGTGGATGTTTGGACTTTGTTTTTAGGAGTGTGTCTTTTCACTCCTCTCACTTTTCTCTAATCTATTATTCATGATGAAATGCTTTTGTTGTGTCCGTGTGTGTAAATGTGTTGCTAATGTTGCACTTGACGAAAATACCCTCGATCATAGCGGAACAAAACCGGCAGCGCGATTCGGTGTAAAAATCTCATCGTTTCTGAGTCGGCGAACAAGTGTCAGCATCTCAAACACAGGCTGAATATCACAGGCTGTTTCTCTAAATGTGGTCAATGTGTTAATTTGCATTCAATTAAATCAGATTTGTTCCGAATGAAAAATACTACGTTACTTAATTGAATGACTTTCTGACACAGGTTCTCATTTTTCTACTGTAATTCTATCAAATGATGTTTACTATAAGCGGCACTCGTTGGTTTGTCTGTTCTAAATGTGAGCTATCAAATATTCATTCACTGTCTGAGCATATTTTTACACGTTGAGGTTAAGGGTGAAACATTTCCTGCATGTGTTTCAGCACTAAATGTGTGTGTGGCTAAATAATTCAAGAGATTTCTGTAAATGTGAATGCTTTAACTTATGCACAGTACATAAAAGCAGTAATGTACATCGTATGATACGTCATATCATCTGTAACCACAGCTAAATCTCTAACCGGCCTTTTCTGAGTACGATTTTGGGGAAAAAAAAGGTTTTTGGTTTTTTGAAATGGTTGCACAGAAAAAAGAAAAAAAAAAAGATTTGAACTCTCAGATTAAAGTGTCAGAGGGAACAACAGAGACGGCGATCTGACATGGAGCTAACACGTCTGTGTGTCTGTGACAGAGAGAGAAGGCATCGGTACGCTTTAACATGTGTGTCGGATGGTCGAGCAGCATTTGACAACTCCAACCCCTCCCACCTCTGAAACCAGCCCGTCTATGTGACACCACGTTGTAAAAAATATAGGACTCTCCTCTTTTTATATGTTGAGTACATTCAAGATTTTAGAGCATTAGGCAACATTTCTTTCTGTCCTGATTAAAGAATTGGTCCTGATTTTCAACCCCTTGTTGAACACACTCCTTCCTGTTTAGCTAGATATTGATTGGCAATGCAAATAGCTGCAATGTATGTATGTGTGTATTTCATGGTATCTTAAACAGAAAACTAAGGTAAAAAAAATAGTAATATACCTCAATCTATCAGCTATTTTTTAATTGTCTCAATGTTTGTATGTCTGTACGCTAGAACTGTACATTCCGATAAAACAGAGGCTAACAAACATCAATATGAAGCCTCCTAACTGTAAGGCGTGTTAGGTATCATCCTTTATTTGTAGGTATGATAGCAGAATTCCCCTTGTTCTTCATCTGCTAGAAAAGCTTCTATAACATCTCAGACTGTCGGCTTCTCGACGCAGACACGCATGAAACGGATTATTTCTGACGTTCGCCTATTATATTAACATCATGCCATGCTTCTGTCATTTGATCTATCTCCCGATAGCTCCTCGTATTAATTACACACCGTTTTGATGACGAAAGAACCGCCGGTCCAGTCAGATCTGGTGAAACTGGGATAAGCCATCCCATGAGTTTATTTTTGGTTGTTTATCTGCAGGATAGAGCATGTTATGGCATCTCCACCCTGCCCCCAGAGAGAGGACACGGTTGGCCATGGGGGACATCTTGGCAACACTGAACTACTTCTCACCGCGGATCATCCAGATCATATCATCTCTTCCTCTTCTCTGTCTTTTTATCGCTGTTGTTTTTCATCCCAACATCTTTCGCGACTCCTGTTATGCTTTCTCTGTTGTTTAATGAGGTCGTTAAGTTCGATTTATTTCTTCAAATCGGTCAGTATGAGTAGATATTCAAATTTAGGAGGTAGATACAAACTTCACAACAGCTCACCTATGGCATTTCTCATTTTTCCATCTCCGGGTCACTCGCTTTTTTTTTTTTTTTGCAGTTTACTCAAAGCGGCTGATAACGCTCTCGGAGGAAGCGACCGACCCACTCCACCCATCTTTTTTAGCATGAAAGATGCAAGTTAAGGGTTACTCTCATCAAAGGCTGCTTTGGCTTATGCTTTATCTACAGTGGAGACCTCCAGAAGTAAACAGGCTCAAACTGAAGTGTTTCCTGTAATTAGGAGGTTTGCACATATAGAAACACACACGCACGCACACGCACACACACACACACACACATACACAGAGTGCAAATTATTTTCATCAAGGGAAAGAACAATCTGTTGAACTTCAACACACAATGATGCATGAGTAATGTGTGGCCGATGTCCTCTTTGGTTGTTTTCCAAAGAGAGAGTTTCATTTTACTGTTGCTCTCAGTAACATCGTATGAGCCAGTGTTATTGTTCTGCTACCAGGATGTAGTTTAATTAGACAACTTTACATTAAAGGAGGTGCAGCGGAAGTATGTGTTTGTGTGTGCGTGTGTGTGTGTGTGTGAGTTGTTGATGCAGCTTTATGAAAATTAGCATCACATTGAACTTGAAGTCATTTTACACACATTTTGCCATATTGTCTCATCCATCAATAGCAGGAAATGATTCTTATTTATTGTATTGAATAGTTTTCACAAGCTGCCAGCTCCACAGCAGTACACTGGCAGTAACAGCCAATAAACACACAGCCAGACAGGGCGCGGTCGTCCTCATCTAGAGAGACTCAGGACAGGAAGTTACTTTAGGAATATTTTTGAAAACATAAAATTCAGTACTCCACCTTCTGCTGCTTTCCTTTTGTATGCAGTCCCAGTGAATGACACATATCCTGCTGCCTTTATGACACATATTAGACATAAGAGAAAGAACAAGTTTGCTTTTAAACATTTTTTCTTACACATAGAAGATTGGAATTGGTTAAATAAACTGCTTAAAGCAACTGAAAAGTTTGTTTGACATCTTAATTATTTATCGTTAACAGCACATTGTCATAAACACTAAATAAAAAAAGACTGACCCGAAAATGAAACGTTTTTTAAAACCTTTATTGAACATTGAAATAGTTGTTCACAAACGGTGTAGTTTTTTTATTTATTGACAAAAACACTAAAAACAGTTTATATGTATACAATATACAAAACTGTATATATTCTGTGTATATATAACACAGGGGGGGGTAGTAAGAAATAAGACTTTAATAGTCAAACTGCTAATATGCTCCAGCAGGTCTGTGTGGGTGTGTTTGATCAGATTGGAATCAGATGATTCAATTAAAATGTTGCCAAATTCTGATTGGTGCTTAGAATTTTGTGACATCACCTTATCCCATGTGAGCTCCGTCCACTTCAACCCAGCGAGAACAGTCCTGTCAAAAAAACAAGCAAAACCGTTCTAACTTTAGAGAAACACAGAGGAATATAGTGTTTATGTTAATGCTTTCAAGGCCTTTAATGAAATGGAACATTAACAGTGTTACTGTCATGTTTCCGTCAGCAGATGTAGGTATATGTGTGTATGCAGTCTGATGGATGTTAGTGTTGAGCTGAAGAAACTGGATTCCACAGTCAGTTAGTATTTACTCTGAATGTTCTCCCCATTGTTTTACTTTTTTTTTAACTCTAATCCATCTTGGTTATTACTGTATCTCACATGTAACAAAAGCCAAAGCTAAACACTTTATTCCATAAAAAATCATGTGTCCAAATGTCCACCTCCCAAAATGTTGTCCCTTCATAGAATCTACTGTATGTATGAAGACAGAAAGATTCCTAAAAGCTTGTCCACCTAACCGTGAAACACCTTGTTAAATCAGACTTAGTGAAATTCCCTCCATTACCTCCAGTGAGACCCATCCAGACCTCATTACTCCCTTTCATTCTCTTCACACGGAGCGAACTCCTTCCCATCTGCCCCGCCATCAGTCACCATGGAATATTTAAAGCCAATCGTCACGAAGCCTGCAGAGTGGATTTCAGACCTGCCACAGTGGGAAGAGATTAAGCCTCGCTGACCAAATTAAGAGTGAAGAGTGAATGTTATGAATGTGATCCCCGTGGCCTTGTTCCTTCCTCCTATTTATCCCTCTATTTTCTCCCCATACATTCATTCATCTCTTTTTTTTTTGCTCCGGTGGGGCGCGCTCTCATCGGGAATGAGGGGAGGATTTTCTGTCAGGAAATCTTCTTAAAGCGAGCACTTGGCAAGTTATTTTTACGACGTTAAAAATAATCAAATAAATAAATAAATAAACCGATCAGACTAAATCACAAAGAGCAGCTCCATCCACGCTAATGAGCAGCTGAACATTTGGCCCCATTTTCCCCCAAAATGAATTGTTGGTGTCTTGGTGATCTCTAATGGGAAGTCTCATATGCACAGTAGAGGTCACCAATTCCAATTTAAGAATGAAATACACTATTTTGTTCATAAACAACAATGAAGAAGCCCTTCCAGCTACATGATGATGATTGTGACATTGTTATTCATCCATCCTGCTTCAATTTACAACGGCCTCTCAGCGGAGTCTGTTACAGGCTTACTGCAATCATTAACGCGCCGCTCCACACTGACTCATTGCATTTATGTTTAAGCTTCTTTCTGTCATCTCTACATGTCCACCGATCCAACCATCCATCCATCAGTCAGCACCTCTCCAGACAAGAGGTCTGCCTCTTACTGCTGCAGCAAAATCTTCTTAGAGTCTAAAAAGCAATTTACTTTTTTCACCACCTTTCCTTCTTCCATTTATGTTTTTTTTTTTTTGTCTGCAAGGATCCATCTCCTTCCTCGACTCTGTCTGTATTCTAATGACTTCATTAGCATAGCGTCTCTTAATTAGAAAAACAATATTGCCAAAGGAGCGTAGCCTACACACGCTCTGTCTCTCTCTCCGCTGTCAATTACCCGCTCCATCCGTCTCCACAGTGACAGTGAAGCCGACACCTACACCTACTCTCCGTACAGATCTCTTTACATGGTGCATTGTTGCAGGTCTAATTTCAGCCACGTCAAGGAACAGCATCGGGCCATTCATTTTATATTCAATCTAATTAAAGCTTTAAACTAGGTCATCCATATCATCTTACTGTATATTAAAAAAATCACCTGGATCTAAGATTTTTTTTTAATGGAATCATAAAAGATGTCGGGTTAAAATTGGAACGACATGAAAAATGACTAATATATGCAAATACTGTGGCAGACACAGTGGGGGAAGAAGTATTGAGATCCTTACTGAAGATGTAAAAATACTCCATCACAAATAAAAGTAGTGCTTTGTGAGTGATATATTCACTATTAGACATTTTATTGTATTTTGACAGTAACTTACTGGCAACGGACCAGTAGTGTAGACCAGTTAATTACTGGTCTACACTACCTTTACTGAGATAAGTTTTACAGTAAAACAGCATTTTACAGTATGATACTGTAATTGTGTTTTACAGTACAAATAATATTGGAGTATTACTGCAAATTTAAACACAGGTTTACTGTATTGAATATAATCATATTTTAGTATAAACAATTACATTTCATAAAATAGTATTTTGTAGTAAGTAAGTATTAATTATACATTAATTTCCAAGACCTGAGACCTGAACCCTGGTAAACATCATTCACAGCCTATAGTGCTGAACAATGATATCAAAATGTCAAGAAAATAATATTTGTTTTATTGGTTCACCTCACTGGAAAGGTTCTGGCATTTAGTCCTAAAAATATCCAGTAAGTCAGTCTTTAGAGTAGATTTAGTAGATAAAGTATATAAATGTACCTTCATAAAGAGTCAATCAACACTAATAAGCCACACTCAAGCAGCAGGACGTTTATCTTTTTTCCCAGTCTCATTGAATGTACCTCACTGTCATGTTGTCCATATCCAAAAACTACAACCAAACTACAATACACTTATAGATGTGTGATTTACAAGAAGAGGCAGTGACATGCACTCATTATCATGGGCTCAAAAAAGACTGAAGCTACTCTATTGAGCAATTGAGAAGAAATCACCATATATTAAAGCCATATAAAAATAATCATTAATCACCCACAATGCTATGCAAAGATGTTTTATGGTAGGTTCCATCAGGGATTTTATGATATTTAACTATAAAAAATACAGCAAAGGCTAACAGTGTTATGCATATAATTAGATTAATAAGCAGCAGTGTGTAAACAGCATATGGTGTGAGCTACTTTATATACAGTTAGCCAGTTTAGTCAGTGGTTCCCAAACTAGGGGTGGGGACCCTCCAAAGGGTCAGCAGATAAATGTGAGGGGTGGTTCTGATACACAAATGTGTTTTCAGTTTTTGGACTTTTTCTCTAATCTTTGATTTTTGCTGAAATATTGGATCATTTGAACATTTATTGAAATGAAAGCATGTGAGAAGTTTAGAGGGAAAAATCACTATTTGGTGGAGCTGTTAACAACTCATAGACATCTGAAATGTGAGCCTGACTACACACTGCTTTTTGGTTTCATCTGTAACAATGTGTTGTATTTTAAAAGCTTGTTATATTATCCATTGTGTCAAATCTTCATCTGAAAAGTAACTAAAGCTGTTAAATAAATGTAGTGGAGTAGAAAGTACAATATGGAAGTATGAAGTAAGAAATAGTAGTAAATAAGTAGAAACTCATCTCATTTTTTAACTACATTTTTTAACAAGCACACCACACCACATCAATCTGGCTTTCTCTCTTCGGCTGACGTCCTGCAGGTTCACCATTTTTAATATTACCAGCATCATATTCTTTTTTTTTAACAGGAAACACAGATAAAGTAAGTGAGACACCTCTAAAGTGCGGTTTCAGTATGACGAGGAAACTTTGTAAGTCGGTTGGTGGCCATGAACGGCAGCAAGCCTGAGGCGGCTGTTTGATTGAATACTGAGGTCTTCAATACCCGCAAGTCATGTAGCATGACATGAGCAGGCCAGATTTCCTCTTTGTACTGTCTAGCTGATGCAGAGGTGGTGAGGAGGTTCAGCTGTCTCAGATGAGTCCAGTTTCCCCTGACAGAACATTTACTCACTTGAGGAAAAACACTTCTGGATCGGACTTTGCACTTAGGTTACATTTGATTGCATCACTTCCTGTGCATGAGGAAATATTCTTATTAGTGACATTTTGTGGCACCAAAACAGTAGTGCGACTGATACTAATTAGTTGGAAAGCACGGCTTTCAGTAGAGTAATGCAGGCTATAACAGAATGCTCTGTGTGTGTGTGTGTGTGTGTGTTTGTGTGTGTGTGTGTGTGTGTGTGAAAATCTTGGCTAGTGCAGCTTTAAAATCACTATTTTAGAGTGCAGTGGAGTGCGTTAAGAGTGTTTGTGCATGTAAGTGGGTGTCATTAACTAGATTTCTATCGTTTGCATTAGTATTCACATGAAGGGTTATGTCAATCACACCAGTTACGCACACGCACGCAGACACACAAATACACACACACACACACACACATGAATCCCATTCATTTTTTAAAATGTGTGTTCACCTGCCATACACACACTTAGTGCTGGCGGCCATGTGAGACTGATCCAAAATGACTCGGGTACACTTCTCCTCAATGTTGGATTTTGGAAAAGCAATATCATTGAAGAGGAAGACACTGGAAGACAAAGAGAAATGCTGTCTAGAGGAGAGGTGGAAAGGTTAGAGATGAGAAGAGGAAGAGAACATGGCAGGGGCGGGGGGTTGTGTGTGTGTGTGTATGTGTGTGTGTGTGTGTTTGTCACCTTCCTGTTATATTCATCTGCTTGTACATTATCTCTCTCTCTTGCTTTCTGTCATCATCATTGCTGGGATGGACAGATAAGTAGATAAGTGAAAGGCAGATACACTCTCTGTTGACTAAAAACACGATTCAAAGCATCTACATGCCTCTAAGGAGTGAATGGCATTCATGTGAGAAAATCTTTAATTACAGTAAATATAAATTAAGCACGCTGAGTCACTGAAGCACAGTTCACACCGTTTCAGTGTACTTGAATGAATGGCAGTGAAAGGCATTTCCTTGACACTTTTTAAGAACATAATATAAAAGCATTCATAACAGAAACGCATGTAAAACATGCATTTGACATTTAATCCTGTGAGTAGCAGCTCTGGTTTGACTCACTGCTGCCTCTCTCTGGCCAGAAACACACAGTACATGTTTACAATGTCAGTTTCTTAATTTGTCTCTATATGGCATCATCTGGATTGAAAAATCTATTATTCGTTTATTGTTGTTAATTTTGCTCATAGTTTAAGATGAACTGAATCTACAAATAATTAGAGATACTTTTACTTTGAAATGAGGAATCCAAGTAAAATCATGATTTCCTCTAAGATCAAACACTATGTAATGAATGTAGAGGACTGCAGATAATAACATGTTGTCTTTAAGTCTTTAATGCCATGTGCTATCATACTGTCTCAGAAATGTATATCATATACATATATGTATACTGTACCTGTAGTGACATACATCAATACAGAGGTGAATATATTGATATTGTAAGTTAAAGAGCATCGTTGCCAGAGGATTACATATATGTTACATATGTAGCACCACTATAAGTTAATATCAGTAACACCACCACAGATCTATGGTTCAGTTTGTCTTTAAATTTTTATATGCACTACACCTTTAATCCCCAAATGACCTTTTGTTGTGCTTTTATATCAACGTCACATATAATACCATTAGACCAAATCTTCTAGAGAGAAAAAAGAGAGAGAGAAAAAAAGGAAGGCTGCATCTATTTATTGAACTACATAAAAGTGAATGTGTGTCACTGTAATATATATAAAGTGTGTGGACACTGGGGACTGACAGAAGCTGAGAGTGATGTCCTGGACTGTGTTCTTCATCTCAGAAGATGTACATTTCTGATGACTTTACCTCAAGTGCTCACCTGCATGGAGATCCTACAAACTGTAGTTGGTAGGAACCAGCTTTTGGCCATAACTGTTTTTAGCTGTTTTTTATATATTCTTTGTAAAGAAAACTGCTGCAAACCTTAACAAGTGATGTTTTTTCAGCATTTTTTACTATGTATTTTTATGTTTTTACTGCTTGTCAGAGTCTGCTGGATATGGATGCTGTTATTATAGTTGATGTGTCAAATCTCTAAATCGTTCATTTTTTGTTGCTTTTATAAATCTCTACATGTACAATCAGACCATGTATAGACTGTCTGGTTTTTCATGATAAGAGTGATTTTCATTTCTTTTATCTGAGGCTACAACTAATGATTATTTCCTTCATCTATGAATCTGCCAATTATTTTCTTTAAATAATAAATCGTCATCCATCATGTGGTCTATGAAATGTCAGAAAATACTGAAAAATGATTGTTACAGTACAACAGAGTCAGTGATGCCTTTAAATGTTATTATATTCTGTCGGTACCAACAGGCCAAAACCTGAAGATTAATCAGCATAACATCAAATCATCACATTTAAGAAGTTGAAAACGGCTTTTTTTGTGCAATTTTGCTTTAAAAAGTGGCTCAAATGATTATATAATTATGTAAATAGTTGCTGATTGTTGTAGTTTACTTTCATCAACGCAGGATTGTAACACCTTGATGATGAGTATGGACCAAACCTTGGTGATGGTTTATACTAACTTTTGTGTTTTCTCTCCTCCTCCCTTCATCCAGGCATATGGGCCCAGCTGCAGCTGCCCGCACTGAAAATGGATGTGATCAAGGGTCAGAGGGTGGAGCTGAAGGCCTCATATAACTCAGGCGGTGACCCGAGCACTAACACCATCCTCTGGAACTTTTTTTCCAACGGCACCCAACTGGTAAGGAAGCAACTGAGTACACTACCCACTATCTTTGCCATCTGTGGCTATAATATGTGGGATTACAGTTATGAAGGATGTCCGCTTGTTCTTATACTGTTAATCTGGTAAAGCTCTTCTTTTGTAAACCCTTAGAAATTAATCCAAGACAAAAAAGGCTTAAAGCTTTCATATACAGTAAGCACTGTATTACTATATACACCATAAAGTTTGTTTTTCTGTTTCATGATAAATGTTTTTTCTACATCAGACTTTTTATGAAATCATTGTAGCGGTAAAACATTAAATGAAGCAGAGGAGTATTGCGTCAAAAGTCCAGCTGGACTACCCCCCCCGCTCAACCCTGTATTGTTTTCTTTTACACATTATCTGGGGACCTGGCCGTGGCTTGGCTTTACGTATCTGCCCCGGGTCAGATTATTGGGCTGTACAGATGGACTTCCCAAAAGAGGATCACAATCAAAAAGAAAAACAGGGGAAAATAAAACTCAGAGAGCTGGAAAAGACACAGTTGATTAAAAGTGAACCTTTTTTTTTCATACACCTGGACAGCCATGCGGTGTCTCACTCTGCTTCCCTGTTATTTGTTGCCAAAGAGATGAATAAAAAGAACAAACTGTCACATCCTCCAGGCCAAACCCAGATCCACTCTCTCTGCAGAGCTGTGTGTATGTTACAGTGATGCACTGCCAGATCAGTAATGGTATGCAGTCCTGCAGCTAATATGAGGTCATCTCTTCTGACAAATAAACTCATAAATTGAGAACGTTCAGTCTTGTTTGTCTATTTTACAATATCTTGTCACAAAGCAATATGGATTTAGACTTTTTCCATATGTTTGCCTGCACCTGCACCAGTCAGGGTCTTTATTGCTCTATAAAGAGTTCATATTGGTCTCACATCACACCATAGGCCTCCATTCACTGGAATTGAGCCAACAAGCAGTGAAGTTTGATTATAAGGAAATCAGGTTGTTAAATCCAGCTTTAATCAACTTTGAATTGCTGACCTGCAGAAAGTCCTCTATCCATTCATAGCCATCTGCCTCAATGACTGTAACACTTTATATGTATCATGCAAGCTTCATTACCCCATCATTAACTCACTCAGAATGCTGGAGCAAAACTTTGTCGCTAATACTTAATATTATTTAGTATAGACAGTATTCTCATTATTGATGCAGGAAAACAGCAGCAACCATTGTAATAAGTTATAACCTGTTAAAAGGTGTCTTTAAAAATACTTGTGTGTATGGCATAAGGGATAAACAACTTCTTATATGTGTTCCTGCTCACCCTTGGGCCCCTGAATCGACAGCCAGATGGGAATAACTCAAACTCTTAGCAAACGTTCTTCAAAAGGAAGAAATAATGCAATTTTTGGGATTATTTTCTGCCGTGGATGAATCCACATTTGGTACTAGTGAGTATTTCTGGCAGCGGGACAGTGTGTGTGGGATTGAGTCAAAATAAACTACAGTGTGTGTGTGTGTGTGTGTTCATAGTAATGAAGGAACATATCACCTGGTACAACAGTGTGTTGAATAATGAAATAGTGTGTGGACAACAGGAGCTCTATGGCACAGAGGAGTAACAAATATCATTTTTCTGATGATGTATTTTATATGTGTTGGTTGTATTGTCTATTACATCTTTAAAATCAGAAGAAGAACCTCTATTTTCTGCAACAGTGTCACGTCACATCTTCCAAAATGGAGCATAAATGTCTAGTACATGATTTTTAAATGAAGACTTTATTAGTGGAGCTCAGTAGTGTTCTGTGTAACTCTCCTGTAATATTTCAATGTCCTACTCCAATACTACTGTAATGCGTTCCGCCAAATGTTCAAGTTATGCCAAACAATAACAATTTTTGGGGATTAAAAATCTCTTTGATTCTTTTGACCCAGGTTAACCCTCAAACACAAACATATCCACATGGTCAGTGACACTGTTTGCACTGCTGAGTTCTTAAAGGGAGATGTGATTGCTTCAGTGCACAACAATCATTTCAAGCCTCTTTTTTTTCATTCCCTGGCTCTATGTTCTCTTCTCCAGATCATCTCCTACACCAAGGGCTCCGAGAGACTGGGCAACTCCCAGTTCAAGGGCCGGGTTGGTTTCATCTCTAACATGCCCTCACGGGACGTGTCACTGTACATCAACGACACCCATGAGTCCGACTCAGGACGCTACACCTGTCAGGTCATCATGCCGGACAAAGACGGCCTCACCGGTGAGATCATTCTGGATGTGAAGGGTAAGAGGCCATGGTTGTGCTTCACTTGACAAAGAAAGACTGAATTCCGTACGGCGTGTTGTATGATCTAACAAAATGATGATTTTGTAATCCTCTCCTCTCAGTCCCTCCTGCTGTTCCTAAGTGCTCTCTATCAGGGAAACCGGTGCTGAAAGGAAACGTGACTCTGAGCTGCAAGTCCAGCAGTGGGAAACCCATTCCTATTTACAAGTGGCAGAAAACCAGCCCCACCTCTGAGGTCTTCTTCTCACCCATGCTCAGTGAGTGGTGCTAATTAACTATACCCACTTCATATCCAATGAAGATTGAAGATGTATGGGCATGTTTGTGTTGCTGAAGCTTCTGAACAAGGAGATCTATGGTGCAGGATTAGATATTAGATGTTCGTATCCCTTAGTTGCACATTTGAGGAATGCTGCCAGGACTCTGTGGGATGGTCAAGTGTGTGATGGCATCCTCTGAGTTGTCAAGCGGACGCCCTTTTTCCTCGATGTTTCACTGATAGGTCCACGACACCTCCAGAGGGAGTCCTTTCTCTTCATCCACAGCCATACCTATTTCAGCAGTCCTTGAGAGTTCTTTGACTGCTGCTGCTGGTGGTCTTTCCCTCACACTCCCATCTCCCAGAGAAGCTCGGATGTTGTCGCGGCAATGGATTTTATAGTCAGGTTTCTGGACGCTTACTGCCCAGTTTTTGTGCGTGTATGTCCATGTGAGTGCATATATATGTATACACATGGAATAATACGTATGCATGCACTCTTGACCGTAGTCCTCTGTGTTGTTTTTAGATGAGAACGCTGGCACCCTGAAGCTGAGCAACCTGACCAGTAACATGTCGGGGAAGTACGTGTGCACAGCCAGCAACGAGGCCGGAAAAGAGACCTGCTTCATCAACCTGGAGATCATTTCCTGTATGTAGAATCAGACTTTTAGTTGTTTTTTTTGTTTTTTTTAAAGGGTTTCTCTTGTGAGTTCTTTGTTTATGTGCTTTGGTGTAATCACTGCATGTCCCTTGATTGCTCCCGCAGCCACTAATGTCGGGATGATTGTCGGCGCCACCGTGGGCTCGGTCATCGGCTTCATCTTCCTCCTCCTCGTCTGCCTGGTTTTCGTGATGAAGAGGCGGAGAGAGAGTGAGGACGACATGGCTAACGATATCAAGTGAGTTCCTGTGGCTGCATTCACAGAACATTTCATCATTAAGAAAATACATTTCCTGAAATCAATCGTTCTGAAACAGCTGTTTACAGAAAGAATCTTATTTGGTTTGTATGAGATGATTAAATGAAGCTTTTTTTCTCTGATGGCAGAATTGTTAAATCACCAGGAAAATGCTATAACTTAATCAAGAAGCCGCTGCTCAGTCAGAATGACATAATTAGTTGTTAATTGACTCTAAACAGATGTACAGTAAACAACATCTGACTTTTTGTAGGACTTGTCAGCCATGAAAAGATCTCCATCAAGAATGAAACATACATCAATTTAGACATAATGTAAAACAGACTTTCCTCTTAACTTCAGACTTTTTCATCTGTATCAAAAGCAAAGCTATTCCATTTTTGTTCCAACCAATCAAGAGCACACACGATTCCATCAATCAACCGTCTATAGACTGAGATCAATTGATTATATGAGTCAAGCCTGGTGTGTTCCTGATTGGTTGGAATGAAAACCTGCAGCCACATGAACCTTTATGGAAAAATGTGGACGCTTCTGATCAGTATGAATCCAGGTGGCTGTTTGTACAGTGTGAACAGGAGCTGCTATTAGCCAATCAATATACATATGAGGAAATATACAGTGCTGAACAATTAAACTCAAAATATAAAGCTAGATGATTTCTAACATTGGGCCTCAAAGAAGTTTTGTGGTGGACACACACACACACACACACACACACCCAGAAAGACGAATTAAAGCAGGTGCTGGACCAAAACAACACATGAAAAACAAGAGAAAAGTCGGCACACTGCAGCTTCCCAATGCAGGCATTCATTAGGATATCACCTGACAGTCACATGATGTGTCAATCAAGCAAAACAAAAGAATGTGTAAATAAAAACAAAAATGTAAAAGAGCTATCTATGTACATAAATGCTAAATGGTAGTATATATGTACAAAATATATAAATAGGACCCCCAGAGCGCAATAGTGAAGCATCAGGCCATATAGCTGTCATAATATCTATATAGCCAGATTTTTAAAAAAGAGGCGCCTCTATATTCTAAGTAAGATAGGCCTCACTCATTTCTAGTAAAATCTGAATACAGATACAAATATTTAACTTTTAGTGAAATGAACACACAGAGAGCATCAGTTTTACACCGCTGTGTCTTCTCCACCCTCAGGGAGGATGCTCAGGCTCCTAAGCGTGTGTCCTGGGCTAAGAGCGGCATGGGTTCTGATATCATCTCCAAGAACGGCACCCTGTCCTCTATCGCCTCCAGCCCACATCACAAAGAGCCCTCGCTCCACGGCAGCAACCACCACCACCTGCAGCAGTACCCCCAGCGCCCCCCCTCAGACACCGCCTCCATCATCACAGCCACGGGCAGCACAGCCGGCTACCGACCGTCCCGCCACCACGGAGCCTCCACCCCTACCCACTACAGCTTCAACAACAACCTGCCGCGCGGCCCCCCAGGATCCTCTGGGGCCAGCACCAACGGGAGCTCCCTACCCAGACCGGAGCGCTACGCCCAGCTGCCCCAGGCCCAGGCGCTCCCGCAGACCTACAGCCAGCCTCAGATGCAGCTCCAGCTGGCTCCCTCCCCTCCACCGCCGCCCACCTCTGGAGTCACAGCCTCCAACATCACCAGGATGGGAGGGGTGCCCATCATGGTGCCTGCGCAGAACCAGGCCGGATCTCTGGTGTAACGCCAGCCGGCACTGGCTAAACAGTGCTGTTGAGAAAAAACAGTGGAATGCTGTCCCTTTATACCGTCCAAAAGGGGCAACAGCTGATTTTTCTTTTCTTTTTTTTAAGGGAACGCTTTAACTACTATTTAGCAAAGAATTACAGTAGATGAAAAAGTCAAATTCACTTACTTTTGTGCCATGAAGCTTTCATTTCATGGCGAGACTTTCAGACATGGACTGTTTACTTGCTTTAAGTATACATAAGTCTCTTTTTATATTCTCCAAACTATGTATAGATATGATTTTCATACATTTGTCTAGTATCGTCTTTTCTACTTTATGGAAGCATTTCTAAAGTTTGTTTGTTTTATCTTTCTTTTTAAATTTAGTTTTCCATGTTGTCCTTTTTTCTTCATCCTGCCATAGTAATGTCACAAAGTGAACATCATGAATGAAACAAGGGGGGGGGCATTTATTTGTATTCCAGACTCACAGATGAATATACAGGTGCAGGTCTGCTGTATTTTTAGCTTATGTGTCATCTTTATATTAAAACTACCTAAAGGAGGACTCATCAAGACCAAAATAGGTTTTTATTATATTATATATTATATCAGTTTTACTCAGAGGAGAGAATGTTGCTCAAAGTGAAGTTAGTGGGTGTAATGTATAAAGATAGTTGTATAACTGAGCATATTTCTGCAGCAGACTTATGAGAGAAAGATAACATTATATACTATATATGATAAAGTATATTAATGCAAGGTATCCTTATCATTTTATTTTTTTGGCTTTACTTCTATCAGTGGTTCAGCTTTATAAAATGCTCCTGGACTCAACTCTTTAAACACACCATTACCAAAAAAAAGCTTCTTAGAATATCGAGCACTGTTAAGAATTGCAGTATGGTGACTTTTGCTAATGCACAAGTCCACACTTGAGTTGTAATAATTTAAAAGTTGCCTGCAGCAGTGGAATTGTAAATAATATGCTATTTATTTTTTTTCTGTTCAACGTGTGACAGACAGCATAGTATATTGTCGGCCCCCGAAGCCTGTACTTAAAGTATATGATACAAGTAATATGTTTTTGCCTGTAACACTGGATGCTGAACCAAAGATATAAAGTATGTATCTGCTTCATTTATGTCAACATGCTCTCTAGACATGTTGTTTACTAGTGTAGGTTAGTAGGAAAGTGTATTGATTCCCTGCCATAAGCTACAGTCTTTATTTTCTATTTGATTGACAGAAACATTACCCAGACATTGGAACAGGAAGCTGATGCAATTTTCTCTGAAGACTCATGAAGGTGCCTAGTCATGGAGTACATTTGCTAATTTAACCCTTACATACTGTTTATATTCTGACTCATAAGTAGTCTCTACACCAATTCACATTCATACATTCACCATCAGTCGTTAATCAATGTTTGATTATTCCTTAATGAAGTTATAAGAGAGTGAACAGAGTGTTAATCTTATGGAAAAAAAGACATTAACAATCACTATTTTATGGTCCAGGAGAACATTTTATAGAATATGATTTTATAGATATACACAGGTCAAATTTACACATTTGTAAATTTTCTACAAAAATGTGTATCAGCTGCACAAAAATAAAAATATGATGCTTTTTTTTTGGGTCACATTAGGAAAAAAGTGTGTATAGGGTGTTTATACAGCTCTCAAGTGTAAAAATGGGTCAAACTTGACTCTTAACAGTATGTAAGGGTTAAAGCAACCCATAGAATATAGTATGAAATTCTTCTTGGATTTATATTACTGAGCTAAATTTAATAAAAATCAAACCACAAACAGGCAGTTTCCAACAAAAAGAATTGATGTATAACACTGTATGTATAAGAACAGCTGTAGCTCATGTTACACACAGTAAATGACAAAGACATTATTCTGTGTTTATTTAACAATGTTGGCTAGTTTTTACATTCAAAACACCTTAATTAAAGTAATATAGAGTTTATTACAGAGTCAGAATGTATCCAAATTGCTATAGACTTAATGTAATATAGTGTTCTGGTCACTTTCAACTCACATAAAGGCCTATTTAAATATCATGAGTCTGAAAATGGAAAGATGTGTAATGATAGTGATCATACTATCTGTTCTGCTGTAATGTCATTTACACTGGAGCATTCATTTGTTGCTTTGCTTTTTGTTTTTTTTTATTGTGCACAGAAGGTCAGAATATCAAACTTGATAATGTTAAAGGGAAACATAAGAGCTTTTTTTTTTTAAACAGGCCCATTCTGAATCAGTTTAACAGGACAGTAACAGTGAATTGTGGTAGTGTGATGGTTTTGCTGAGGTTTCTGTTGTTTTTAATACATCACAGCAAAATGGAAAGGTCATTGTGGAAAAAGTGGCAAGGAAGAGTTTTAAAGTACAGCCTCAGTTAATAAACATCCAGTTTTCATTAGTGAATGGGTCATTTAAAAAGTGTACATTATGAACATTAAAATGTATTCAAGACGAGCCTTTATTTTTATACAGTAGTGTATAAGAGCACATGAGCAGAGTTTATAAATAGTTAATGTTTCATGAACTGAAGAAGTGCTCATTGTCAGTCAGTTATGAACGTGGATGGATTGTAGAACTACTGTGTACAAACTGTGGCCAAACTTATTTATACAG